>NC_136603.1:21433453-21583453 GCF_910589615.1 Taurulus bubalis | reverse complement strand
CATGGCCTGGTGTTTGTTTGTAGATTTACTGGTGTTTTGTTGAGAAATGTAATATCTTTGCCTGAGTTGGCTTCTTCTAAATTCACATGCAGCCCGGGGATGATATTGATTTGCTGTTTCTCAGAGTCCGTCTCATCTCTGATACAAGGGGCTGCGGCTTTTATTCAGGTGAATGTTTTCCCCACCTGTCAGAAAGTCAACTTCGAGATGAGATCCCGCTCGACAATAAAGTAAGTCTTCAGATGCAGTCTTTCTGCGGTCTCATCTGACTGCTATGAAAGATACCCTAGAGCTTATTTGCAAAAATCCTTCCGAAAAAGAAAAAAGATCTTCAACGAAAGCCGCGTTGAAGCCGGATGCCTTCTTGTCAGGTACATTTTTATTTTCTTGCTTAAAGGTTGCATGCGTTGAATCTTCTGCAACAACTTTACTACCCTGTCTCACATCAGACGCTGACATATTAATTACCTTTAGGATTAAGCGCTGCACTTTATTGCTCTCCCACATTATGCCGACTCCGTGAACTTGATTTCACTTTTCCCACTTCCCTCCCACCATCCCCCCTACTTTTACTAATAAAGCCATGTTCCCTGCTGATGGAAATTGTCAGTTTACCTCGAGCTGCGGGGGGGCCTGGCAATCAGTCCTGAGAAAAGCAGTGCCAGGTTAACCTGCTGTGATAGTGGACTCGAGGGACAGTGCCCCACCTCTGCCTGACAAGAAGAGAGGCAAGAATAAGAGGCACGCCTCACGCACAACAGAGTTGTTACCTCTTCCGTCTAACGTTATCCACAACAACCCTCCGGTTAGACCCGTCCACGCTTACAATGGTTTCCTTTATTTTCCATATCCCGTCTGATTGAATTTCTTCTTTTGATTGTGACGAGGCCCGTGCCTCAATATTTGATTCCTTTATCGGAAAGCCTTTTTCTTCCGCTTCCTAATTCCGTGTGAGCGCTTGATTGTTTTTGATTGCCTCGCTCGGTCTCGTGGTATACCTTCTCCCTAAGTCAACAAAAGCTCCACTCATTAGGAGCACAAAGGGAAGCTTTTTGAGAGTCAATCTCGGCAATCTCCTAGAGGACCTGTTAATGGGACACTTGCAGTATGGGGCCTCAGAAGTCTGGCGCGGGGATGCGCAGAAGCGAGTTACGTTTCTGCACCTCGACACCCGGGCTGAGTACGGAGGGAAGCGCACGGCTTGAACAATAGAGTCCAGAAGTGCCTCGAGTGTGTCTCCACCTGAGCACTGCGAAGCATTTCTAATGCAGATGCTCTCTGAATCGCCCCGGATATGCAAAACTGTAAGAGCATTGGAATTGGACAATTTGCCCATCGTTGAATTTAGATGCATGTCTATGCTCAAGAGCATTTACATCACAATGCACAGCCATTGTTGGGCCCACAATGCAAATGTGTTTTCTCTTGGCGCATGGAGATGAGAGTGTTGGATTGCTCTGCTATTTATTTTCTCTCCCAGCTACAGCCCGAGCACCTGTTTACCCCACAGAAGGGGTCATTATCAATCAGACCCCAGAACACACTGTTGTGTTTGGTCACTTTGTGTCGCTAAAGCCACCGTAAGGTTGAAGTGTGTTGCCGGCCTGGTGTCAAGATGCAAGGTGTCACCCGCTAGCTAATCCTGTTTTTTTCATGCAAGCCCCTTCATATTGACTTCACCACATTTGATTTAATGAAGTGAATTAATTAGACGGAATTTAACTGAGGAGCTATTCATATAGCGAGAAGATTAGTCCGGCAACCGGCTGGTCATGTGTCTCGTTCCACGTTGCCTCCCGTTTCTGTCTCCATCTCATTCAACTGGCGTACGTTTCTAAGCTCATTTAAAAGCCGTTGGATAGCATTTTAATACAGGTCAGATGTGGTGTTCATTTCACACGATGTGATCATTTTGTGTGCTTTCAAGATATTTGAGTATCATTTTATTAACGTATAAATTGTAAAATCTTTATCTGTGCAACTTGCAATTGCTCTAGGGATGGCAATGTTCGTCAGTTGCTTGGTATCCGGACTGAAAAAACAATTGAATTGATTTTTAATTAAAAAAAATAATTCACGTCCTCCAGAGGGTGAAACCTTCTGACTTTTCCTCTAGCGCCACCGTAAGGTGGACATTTATATGTATTTGTTAAATATTTGCAACAAGTCGTCTACAATAGAGCCCACACTGTCACTAACTGCACTCCCTGAAAAAAACATGATCACATTATTTGACCCAATATTATAGGGTCAACAATATGTATACAGGATGTCAAACTGATAGCAGTATACAGAGCTGCCAACTTTTCAAAAAACCTTGGAGTGAGATTTTGTCGGGGGTGACCAAAATTTTGCCGCGCACGCAGCCACACACGTTGGTGGCTCAAATATCAGGAAAGTTGAATTAATTTGCCGTTGTACCCATGTTGTACCCATGTTGTCCCCATGTTGTACCCATGTTGTCCCCATGTTGTACCCATGTTGTACCCATGTTGTCCCCATGTTGTACCCATGTTGTACCCATGTTGTACCCATGTTGTCCCCATGTTGTACCCATGTTGTCCCCATGTTGTACCCATGTTGTCCCCATGTTGTACCCATGTTGTATCCATGTTGTACCCATGTTGTACCCATGTTGTCCCCATGTTGTACCCATGTTGTACCCATGTTGTCCCCATGTTGTACCCATGTTGTACCCATGTTGTCCCCATGTTGTACCCATGTTGTACCCATGTTGTCCCCATGTTGTACCCATGTTGTACCCATGTTGTACCCATGTTGTACCCTGCATCCTGGTGGTTTGTGGGGCCCAAAGTCGTTGATAGGGGCGGCCTACTGGAGATGGACAACATTGGTTACATTCTGTGAAGCAAAGACCACCCCCCAGGACATTTTGGTTTAAGTTGATGTTAATTCATGCATTCTAGTGGATTTTTGGGTGGTAGGCTAAAGATGTAGCCTGGTACCAGCCGAACTTAGCCCCGCCCACAACATTTCAGGTCTGGAAGTTGTTGGGGAGAAATGATCCAAAATAAAAAATCGTTCGGACCAATCAAATTGTCAGAGCGGTCTTTATACGATGATGGACAGATGACAGTAACGTAATCAACCACGTCACCAAAGAGCGCTTGGGAACCACATGTCATTAACATACCTTAGTCCAGGGGTGGGCAATTCATTTTCCCAAGGGGCCACATGAGAAATTTGGACCGTTGTGGAGGGCCGAACCAATAGTCTGAACTTAATTCATTTAACTCAATATGAATGGTATTACTTTATTAAAAAACTGTAAATTATATTGTTTTGAGCTGCTACTGGTAAGAATACATGTTACAATAAGGCTATGAAATTAGTTAACAAAAATGTAAACCGTACCTTAAATATGTATGTTAAAGACCAGCAATGTATTAACTTTAAACAAAAGCAATAAGTGCTTTTGATGTTTTCCAGTTCAGTTGTTCTTACTCAGTGAGAAAAGTCCAGTCTGTGTTGCTTGAACAAGAGCATGAAGTCTGGTTGAATGAGGTGGAGATGTGGACAGCTGACAGGTATCAGAGAGAGAGAGGATCTGATCTGTTGAACTTCATCACCAGAATGTTTGTTCTCATGTAGATCCAAAGAGAACCAACATCTTCTGAGCATCTTTCCTCATGTGAGGAACGTTCTCCTCTTTGAGAGAAGAGTGAAGATCCTGACTTAAAGTGCTCTGCCATAGTGGATCAGACCGCAGGTCAGATCCGCGACGGCTTTGCGCGATTCATTTTTAATCTGGAGGCGGAGACTGCAGCGCGAGGCTCCTTGGGAGGCGGGGGTCTCGCGACAGAAACTGCAGAACAACACGCTTTCACTTCAGTCTCCAAGTCGGCAACACTGCCCGTCGTGAGGCTGCATAAGCGCGCACACATGAATAAATTGCCTTCAAAGTAAAAGCAGTGCCTTTTGTATTGCATTCATGGCGTGCACCTTATTTATTTATTTTTCATTTTCGATTGACCTCACGCGGGCCAGACTGGGAGAGCCGCGGGCCGTAAGATGCCCAGGTCTGCCTTCGTCTCTGCGCCTCCTGAGTTTCTCCCGCGGTTGTGTCTGTTTGAAAATCTTCTTCTGTTGCTAACTTCGAGACTCTTTGGGGCAAATAGGATGTCTATGCAGCGAATAGGTTTACAGATGCGCTCCTTAGCGCCATCTATCGTCGGGGAGATTGAAAAGGAACGAATGCGCCTCGGCCCAAAATCAGATATTTTTTTTTGCCGTGAGAAATTGGTTGTGTGGCGTGAGTGCGTGTGAAAACATGCAAAAGCGTGTGTCACACGGCGAAACCGTGAGAGTTGGTAGCTCTGCAGTATACCTATAGTAGCTAGCGTAGCATAGGCGTGCTAACGCTAGTTTATGATGGGCTGACATACTCTGCTAATTTTAGCGCCACAGGCTTTTACGTAGAAACGTAACGTTTGAGAAATGTATATCTTCTCCCAACCTCCCCAGGCAACACAATGTTTCACAAAATCCCCTAAAGCAGCCGGAAAATGAGGAAAACCTGAAATCATTGCATGAGAGACTATGAAGCAGAGACGGATAGTTGTCTGACCTGATGCTACGCTAAGATTGGCCACTCTGCGCTTCAGAGATGTGACTTAGCGAGGGGGTCAATTAGCTAATGCTAGCAGGCTTAACTAAGATAATGAACACTGTGAAGATTACCCGCTAAACATTAGCGTGTTAGCATAGTCACTGTCCGCAAAGGTGACGTTAGCATTTAGCTCAAAGCAACAACGTGCCTCAGTAAAGCCTCACAGAGTCTGTGGACTCTTAAGCCTAGTTCATACTTCTCCTTCGACCTGACGCCGTCGACCTGACGCCGTCGACCTGACGCCGTCGGGCGTCGACCTGACGCCGTCGTTGAGCATTCAGAGTTCTGCGTCGAGGGAACGCGTTGCCTGCAATTAACCGCCAGGGGGGTGTGCCTGTGTGGCTGTGTGGTTTCGAGGGTTATAGCCGAATTCCGGTCACAGTAAACAATGGCGACCAAGTTGGAGCGGCTGGAGCTCATCAATATTGAAGAGCAAATGTTTATATTGGAAATGTTGAAGCGCAGGCGACAGAGAAGACGTTTGCGGAGGTGGTCTGTACGACCACTAAACCGGTCGAGGCTGGGAAAAAGCAACTGCCGGAAATTACGTTCTGAGCGGACCAATCACAGCGCTTGGAGGTGCGCGTCAGGCTAAGGCGTAGCCTGACGGAGAAGTATGAACTAGGCTTTAGTTGTGTTGAAAAAATAACACTTCTTCATGCAAAATATTGTTGCATTTGCGGAGAGATTATTATAAAATGTTGTATTACTGCTGATAGCCATTTGAGAGGTCTGCTGCCTATATACTGTATGGAGCCTCTCTAACAGGCGTTGCAGTTCAACAGAATCTGCCACTTGCTGAGAAGGTGTTACCTGAGGGATATAAGATAACACAAAAAACACACATTTTACACAGATCATGTGAGCCTGTCTGGTACCACTTATTTTTCTCTCACAATGCTTCCTGTGACATATCTACAAGACGACTTCACGCCCCTCAAGTCCTTCTGTAGAGTGAATATAGATTTAAAAAGGAAGCTTTTTTTTACATTTCAAAAGACAAGTTGACAACAAGTGGCTCATGAAGCTTCAATGCTGCTGCTGTTCTGATGCAATAGGCGATAGGAATATGCCTCCATCGCGGGCTGTTGTCTGTCACTTAATTAGCCTCCAGTTTTAGCACCACATGCTCCTCAGGTTCGTGTTCGCGGCGGAGAAAAGCGAGAAAATGCGGTTGTCGTTTATTTAGCAAATCGTAATCGTTGTGTTTATGTTTGTTTATGCGTAGCATTGTACACATTGTGTGTGAAAAGGAGGCGAGACCGCGGAGCGGCGGCTGCACCTGTCTCCTTATATAACCACGCACATTGCAATTGAATCAATTAACTTGTGTGTAAATCACACTGAAAATTATTTTTTCAGTAGAAAAAAATAATTGTGAAACATAACAGATGCAGATTCTGAGCTCAAATTGGAAGGTAGACCAAGGAGGCATGTTGATTTCTGACAGAATCGAATCAAAGTTAATCCATGAGAGCGAACATCACGGACGCAGAAAATGGAAAAGTAGCCCGAGTGCATTCTTCAGGCTTTCTCGCTTCAGATGAATTCATGTTTACCCTCTATGGCCCCTGGCTTTAATTTGTGAGCGAGACCGACCTGATACTGTGCTGGGATATTCATCGCATCCCTTTTAGTCAATTCATTTAATTATGCCATTCTGCCCAGGGTGCCAGCGCAGAGCAGCATCTGAATGTTGTCTTCAATCTGCATGTATAAACAATGTCGGCAGCCAGGAGGAGCCTCGATGACCGGTCGCATGTGTGTTCGTGTTTTTATCCCGTGTGCAGGGAGAGGCGGCGAAGTTTCTTGGAGAACTAAGTTGATCTGCGTCTGGAGTAAAGAAGCCTCCTCTGCGCCGCAAACTCTGTTAATTGGGAGGAAACAGCAGTTGGGATTAGTGTGGAGAGGAGATGAGCGTGTCACCATTAAAAGGCTCCCCCTTGTTCTTTTTAGATGTAGTAAAACACATTGCTTTCACACTTATCAGTGACAAGATTTTTATTTTAGTTCATGACATATGTGAGAACATACATCCTCCTCCTCCTCTGTGTTGCACATCTGTGCGCCCGCTGTTCGGTGCAGTTCACATGCCGGCGCCAAATTAAATTCTAGCAAAACAAATCAGATAGCTAATAAGTCTTGAAAGTGGGTTTTTTAAAACCCACTTTCTCTAAGTGAGGTGGTTAAGTGAGTGAAAATGAGTGAGTTTGTCATGACACGTAAATGCTGTTCTTTTTCTGCTCTGAAGAATTCAGATCTTGCAGTGAAACAAAGTGAGTACAGACATTTCCATACATGGAAGACAGAGCGTTTCTGGCTTCGTCCCTCTGTGAAGGCCTTTGCTCACCGGTTAATGAGCAAAACGGAAATGGCAAATACGTGCAAATATTTTGCATCAAAACTATTCACACATATACCGATGCAAATTTGCGACAGTAATAGTTTTAGTTTCGTCTGGTAAACAGCTACAAAGTGAATATGTCAAGGGCTTTTATTGTGAAAGGTTTGGACTATGGAGCCTCTGTGTTTTATAATCCTCGTAAATTCAGGTGCAACTCACATTCTTCTGTGTTTTGACGTGACATGATGTATAAAATAATATCAACAAGGATTTGGACAATTATTATAATTTATCCACACTCAAACCATACAACTAATATAACAAACAAAACAAAACTCATCAAAACCATCCTTCCACTGTTCCGACAATCACCAACTCTACTTTTAGTGGACTGTAGACTGAATAAGTAGCAGATATAAAAAGAGAGTAGCAACCACTGTAACGTTTTCACTGTTTACTCGCATTTTTTTTTCCTGAAGCGTCTGTGATGCTGAATATAACGCATCTACTGGCAACGTGAAGTCTAGCCCATTTTTAAAGAGGTTTTCCCGTGTTTAAAAAAACCCTACGTACTGCATACGTGCTGATTTTGATGGGAGTATTACATAAAAGTGACAGATGTACTTAATCACTTCTAAAAAATGTAATATAACAAGAGTTTTTAAGTTACCGCAAAGCCCTACTTTTTGAAACATGAACACGAGTATCAGGGTTGCGACAGAATCCCGCCATGCTTTTGACACGGTGCACGACGGACGTCACTGTTCGGTTGTTGGGGAAATGGCGGCAATGATTGCTGGGATTGGCCTTCTCCCAAGAAAAGAACAAACAAAAACCTCCGGAGCCACTCGGAGGCTGAGGAGGTGCAGGCGAAAGGAGGAGTTGGAGTGTAGAGCCGAGCACAAGCTGTGAAAAAAACAGAGAAAATAGTCGCATGGAAATCCCAACCGCATAGTCATGTGTCAACTGCCGCCCACTCGCCACAAAAGACCGGTGCGCACGTTCGCCGTCTCCCTCCTCACTCCTCTGCATACAAAAAGGTACATATTATGAGGGAATTTTAAAGACAGAATAAATTATTTATCGAAACATGGGGGAGGGTGGTGGTGGGGGACAACAAAACCACTGCGGGTGGTAATTCAAAGCGAAAAAGAGAGCTGGGACCGGCTTGTGTTAACTGAGATTATTCTACAGTGCAGAAATTCCACTGTCTCCGGCTTTCATGTCGAGGATGAAAATGAGATGTGTTGAACCAAGACTCGTGGTGGTAACACGGTGATAAACAAACAAAACACCACATGAATACCCAAATTCTTTGCTTTGAGTGAAGGCCCAATGGCACGTTTTTTCCCTTCTTTTTTTCGGGTGGGTTTGGAGTTAGCTTGGCCCGGCTCCACGGCCTCGTAGCACTTCATCGCACGCCGTGGCTTTAAGCGCCGCGGAGACTGAGCGACTCACGTGGAAGTTTTCGCAGAGACAGTTTTTTTTTGGGGGGGGTTTACATAAAAGCTCGCTGTTTGTACCAACACAATACGATGTGTGTTTCTCCTAATTTGAGATGTGAGATGAAAGGGCGTTTCTCTCTCTCCGAGGAGGACATATTTGAATTGGTGGATTTGGGCTCTCTGTGTATTCTTTGGCTTTGCGAATATCTTTGTTGTGCTGAAACGGTCCCTAAGCTCTTTTTCCGGTCTGCGGTTTCCTGGCGGTGATTCTGAGGAACAAGTTGTGTGTGGCTATGATTGTGTGTGTGTCTGTGTGTGTGAGAGCAAGTGCTCTAAATTCTGCTGCTGATTTCCAGCCAAAATAGTAATAGGGGTCAGACATCTTAGTATTTGTTTTTTCGGAGTAATTCGAACATTGAAGCGTTCCCAACGTGCAGCTGTGAACCTCTTAGCGTTTTTTTTTTTGTAGATTTAAAATATGTTGTCTGGTGTCTTTGCATGTACTGTCTACCTGCACACACAAAAAAACACATCTCAAAGCAGAACATGAAACGACGGCTAAATAAAGAGAAAGTTACTCTGTTTTTCATCGTTGTCTCTCGTCAGTAGCGAGGAAATTCTTGTCACATTGTCCGTCTTGCTTCTGTGAAGATAACCTGTCTCTCCAGAGGTGTTCTAATAAGGCAGATGGTGCTAATTATCAAGGGTCACACACGTGCACCCTGCACACACACACACACACACACACACACACACACACAACATGTTTAAGGTTAGTTACAGGGAGTTACGGTGCCTCCTAATATAGCTTTCGACATGCTTTTTGTGAAAATCCTGCAAACGCCGGCGATTCACACGTAACGGGATGAAGTCCTCTGATGACGCTGTGGAGAGCGTGCTACCGAGCTGGAAATGTTCCTCAACTGTTGGCCCGCCATAGATTGAGTTTAGTTCTATTTCTGTGCAACGGCTGTCGAGAACTTCTTGCACCTGCCAAGAAAAATGGATTGAATTTAGCTCTTTTTAAAATTTTCTCTATCTCTGCTTTCACTCATGTACTCGTGCACACACACACACACACACACACACACACACACACACACACACACACACACACACACACACACACACACACACACACACACACACACACACATATGCACACACGCACTGTCACAGTGTGGGGCAGATTCTCGCCCGTGTTTAAATGTCCTCCACTTAACGGTGGCTGCAGTTCCTGGTTCTCTGCATTAACCTTTGCAGTGGTATTTAATTAAAGGTCCACACCTGCACCACCACCTCCTCCACCCCCGCCCCCTTCTCCTACTCCTCTTCCTCCTCCTCCTCCTCCTCGGCAGAGCCGGGGCTAACTGAAGGCACGCTATACATCCGTGGCAATTAGCATGACCTTAAAAACACCACCATGGCTCTCACCCCCCCACCGCCGCCGCCGCCGCACACTCCCCCTTTGCCCCGTGGACCACTAGCTCTTCCTGTCCTTCTCTCTGGGCCGTGGCTGTGTTCACACTCTGTGGGGTCCAACCGATTATCGCGGCCCGTCTATCTCCACGGGGCCCCTGGGGGACCGAATCAGGACACAGGTAGAGGTCACAGGTCCCTTAGGTTGCTCGAGGGAGCTTCTTTGTGTTCTAACCCCAAATCATCATTACTCAAATGGGGAGCACGGGAGGCGACTGCTGTCGGATTCAAATGGTCGCCCCTAAGGATGGCTCCACTTTGAGGCACGGCGAGACATTTTTTTTGCCTTTAAAATCTCGCAGCACTAAAGGGCTGCCCACAACCTGCCCTCATGACCCCACAATGACTCGAGCAATGAAGGCTTGCAGCTCGCCTTCAGCGCAGAACAGAAACATTAGCATCGTGAAACTGAATAAACGTAACTCTTAAATTCAGAAAAGCCAGGATGTAGACTTCTGAACTTGTGTTACACATATTGTTTCCAAAGGTCACACCTCTGGTTTATGCAGGACATGTATTGTAAGAAACTCAATGTTGGTTTTAGTATATTCTCCATCAACATAATTAAGAAACCTTGTTAATTGATTGGTTTTCATTCCAGTATCTCCCCTCCTGCTATGTAATGTCAAGCTCACAGCAACTCACATGATGCAACTTTTTATGTTTTGTTGCCAAAACCACTTTCGTTCTTCACGTGCTGGACCTTCCCTCATTATGTAAGGTCAAGCTGTTCTCACCCAGCGAGCAAAGCTATCCTGTACTACGTACATATCCCACAAAATAAACGTGTTTGTTTTCCACGTGGTCATGAACCAAACCGCACATTTTGTCCAGCAATACGTTGATGTATGTGTCACATACCTTACGCATTTCAGTAACCACACTTTTGTAGATATTTTAATCCAAACGGCGATCTTTTCCTAAACCTAACTAAGTAGTTGTGTTGCCTAAACCCAACTAAGTAGTGTTGTTGCCTAAACCTAACAAAGTAGTGTTGCCTAAACCTAACTAATTATTTCACGGCCTTTTTCTCAGCCTAACAAAAGTAGTTTTGCTCCAATTTATTTCCTGTAAAGACTGAAGTTTACTTAATTGACAGGTGTTTGACAGGTGTTTTTTGAAAGATATCATATAAATCAATTTCTGAGCATACGCTGGTAATAAATGTACATAAACGTAGCACTTTCTACACTAGAAAACAGGGAATATTATCCAGATAATATTTCTCCCAAAAATGAACAACTTTGTAGTTAATCAACATCATTTGTAGTAGCTGAGCTTAAAGATCAAGAATAAACTTTCATGCTCAAACAATAGTCCTGAACTGCAACATGTTGCATTCCCAAGCCCTTCCTCTCAATAAAAGGAGATGAATGAACTCGTCTGAATGACATTCATGAGACACTTCGCAGGCACGCCTTGATCAGCGGTCATTCCTACATGAGCAAATCTATATAAGAGCCTATTTTTTTCGTACACTGCAATAACAGTGATAGCACTTATTGACCATATACATGTCTTGAATAGAGTCACAAGCCCACACATGATTAGTCACTCATATGTGCGCCCATGCACACAGGAGTGTGCGCATGTGTCCACATACACCTCACTAGCCTCTGTGGACCCCCTGTGAGGTCAGGACCACCGGCGCCCCTGTGGTTCCCTGCCTTACGGTATCATGCTGGGCAGATATTTTTGTCTGCTCGGATGACTCCATGGCATGGTGTTTATTTGGATTGGCAACTTGTTTTCATTTGAATCGATGCCCAGTGCGGAGGGGCAAAAAAAACAACGAGAGAGAGTTGACTGAGAAGGGGCGTGGCCATCAGAGGCGGGCGCCGAGCCGCCCCGACATGAAGAACCTGCAAGAGGCGGAGGGAAAGTGCATCTCCTCACATTATGTGGGCCTCCATTTAAGTTTAAAAAAAGAACCATCATTGCTATCACTTATGAAACTGTTGCGTTAAATATGCTCCATTTTTTATATGGAATATATTGTATTTTCCTTCAACCAGTCACAAAAACACCATAATAAAAACTTAAAAGAGACCACCTACACATTGGGGCCGTAGACGTGTTTTGCATTTTTTTGTGTCCGGATGGAACGAGCGGCACAAAAAGAGCGTTTTTTACTGCGTGTCGCTTCCCCCGACAGCAATGCCAAGGGAAGGCTAATAAAATGTCATCAGAGTGAAATGAGAGTTAAGTGGCGGGAAAAAAAAAAAGCTGAATATTCACACTCATTTGGCTGACACCTGGGGGACTGCAGTCACTCACGGCTGCATTGATATGCATTGTATTACGGGCTCCTCACCCGCTTGCATTGACAATCAACAGCTTTAACACCTTTGCTTTAATTTAATTAAAGCTGTGATTGTCAGGGTGAAAATTTGATTTGCACATGTACACGCGTTTTCACGTGCGTGCTTGCCCACGCGTATATATATATGCACAAAACACAAGGGTCATTGTACATGGAGGAGGACCAATTATTTCTGTATGGATAATTAGACAACTTAAATGGCCGTCCGAGCTGAGCGGAGCAGGCGTGGAGACAGAGAGGGAGAGAGAGAGGTGTGAGGCCGACACATTTATTATTATTTTACCTTTGGGTTACATTCAACATTTTGGAGAGGAGCCCTTTTCCTCAGGTGGAGACCCTCAGGCTTTCTCTGCTGGCCGGAGCTGAAGCTGCTTCAGGGCTCTGAGCTCAGATAAGCATTCTTCTTTCTAATTCCCTCTGGAGGGAAGTTAAACTTAACCTATGTAGGTTTCTCGTGCAAGAACATTTGCTATCCCATCTTGTGCCAAAGTGACAATGGATGGATGGTTTCATAACAAAAACTGGCGACGAGGAATGTTTTTTTTGCACTGGACCTATTTGCAGGTGCTGTTTCCAGATCCATTACATATTCCAGTAAAAAGAATGCCAATATGCTGTGTAATGGAAAACAACACAATTTAAATTCACCCATGTATTTAATATTCATTATATCTATTGGCTGCTTTATTCCAGCTTGGAGCGATATCACATACTGAGCCCTACACAGAGATGCAAAACAAATGGATCAAAGTATCAAACATTTCTCCAACCCATGTTCACTTTTAATCTTTGCTTTTAAGGATGGTCTTGGTGGCATTTGTGGAAACATTAAAGGACCGCAGAAAGAAAGAGACAGCGAGCTGATGAAAGTGTCGTTGGTTTTTTTCCAAAGTGAGGGGGTCACTACTTTACTGAACCTTAATGACCACGGTGTTTTAAAAGCTCGTCAGTTTGCTACACAAACAAATAAATCTAACAGGACCGGCTGTTGCATTCGTGGAGTAGTAATAGGTCCATTTTGCTGGTGAACTAATATTGATGTTCATTTATACTGTATACCACCTTTTCCCAAGTGGGCCCCACTGAAAGCACTGTCAAAATGGTAAGCTAGTTATCTTTTATCTAAATGTGCAAACACAAAATCTAATAAATAAATATACTTCAAATGCCTGCTGAAATGCATAATGTTAAATGACCAGTCACATTTGAATATGGCAATAACGAGCTACGGTGAGCTAACGTTCCCTCGGTGGCAGCGACACCAAATTGTTTTATGGTCATTACAGTTGACAGTTTCATAACACGTATTTACATTATTATTCTATTTTTGTTGCGTTATGTTTGTTTTCTTTCTCATTTATTAAGGAATTGTTTTAACACAAAATGGTTGAGAACCCCGTCTCCATAGAGCTGCTGGGGCCACCAGAAGTTAGCATCGCACTAGTTTCTGCGACAAAAATCCAACAGGACTTTTTTATTTGATTTTGTAGTTATTGCAGAAAATATTCTCTGTGGCGAACACACATTTATGATACTTACACATTATGTTCGGCACGATAATCTTCACAGCACTTTTATGATTTTTGGAGTGTGAATTCAATCGGCAGAAGTAAAGAGCTAATGTTGAGGCTATGAACAAACTACACCACGGTCACGTAACTTCACATCGCCTCCAAACAGCTAACGGTGGAGGTGTTGAGTAGTTGTATTTAGTCACATAAAACCTTCACAATTGGGAGTTAGGTGGGGTATTTTCGTATTTATGTCATAGCCAACACGTCAACATATTTTAAGCTAGTGTTAACAGATCTGCTAGTGATAACAGACCTTATTTCCGCCAGCTAATCTAAAACCCATTCAAGTGTGACTGGTCAGCTAACGTTGAGGCTATGAACAAACTAAACCACGGTCTGACTTCAAGTCGCCTCCAAACAGCTAACGGTGGAGGTGTGAGTAGTTATATTTAGTCACTCCTCAGCAACCACCTTTTTAAACACATAAAACCTTCACAATTGAGGTTTAGGTGGGGTATTTTCATATATATGTCATAGCCAACACGTCAACATATTTTAAGCTAGTGTTAACAACAGACCTTATTTCCGCCAGCTAACCTAAAACCCATTCAAGTGTGACCGGTCAGCTCGGGCTGCTAGTGTTTTCTACTACAAGCTTCTGATGCCGGAAGAAGTTGTTGAAAACCAAACATGAAGAACGTTGAAACCAAAAAGGCAGAGTTAGCTTTTCCTTTTCATGAATATGTCTCACCACGTGTGCACAGTCATGCCTTAAGTTTGCCTGCATTCGTGTATAAACTGATCTGATGAAACACTTTCCGTTTCCTTCTTGCTCTCACAGTCGGCACTATATACTTGCAGTTTGTTACAGTACAATTATTTTAACGGCTATTTGATTTGACCAAAAGTAAAGTCATGTTAGTTATATTAAAACAGTTTGAGATGTTAAAAGAGAAAAACGAGTATTGGTGGAATTCATTTTAGTGTGTCTGCATCCTTGTATTCTGATACAGAGGTTAATATTTTCAGTGTTTTATTTTTCAAAGGCAATTCAAAAGTCTTCGGAAGAGATTACATTTCGTAATCCAATGGATTACTACGGATGTATCAAGGAACTACATTTTAATGTAAGCATACAACTTGCGTGGGTACAAAGCTGTCACATTTACTTGGGAGAAATAAAAAGAAGAGTGCCAATGAATATAATCCAAGCAGAAACTGCATTCCTCTCAAACTGTGTCTGGCAAAACAAATTCGTAGCAGAAAGAAGACGGCTTGTTATCAGCGGAGCGGCCACAAAGGGAAATAGACTATAGCCTTCCATTCATTGATATCAGCGTTTCACCTCTGACAGCTCTTGTGCAGAAAAAAGTTGGGGATTTAGATTATTATTGTGACATACAGTAAACTATACGTGTCGCAAAGAGGATTAACCTTATTAATGGTTGCAGGGATACTTTTTTAATGTTAAAAAGCCTCCCTATAATGCTACCTCAAAAATGAATGTTGCTTTTATACATTTCAGCGGCTGTAAAACCTCCCACACACACACACACACACACACACACACACACACACACACACACACACACACACACACACACAATCACATATTCTCCAGGGAAGCCTTCCCTTTGCTTTCCAATTCTCACCTACGTCTGCTTTCTGTCATGTGTGTCTCATTTGTCACAACATTCACATGTTACACTTTGCTTCAATTTGATGTGTGAGATGCAGTCAAACCGGAACGGCAAACAAGACCCCCACACCCCAAAAAAAGCTCTGTACGTTTCACTCCCCCCCCCCAACTCAAGTCTCATAGCCATTCTGTAAAGACCAAACCAAATCGAATGAAAGCTTTGTGCCTTCGCCTTTAGCTCTCATCCCACAAAGTTTCCAACTGGCAGCGTAATGATCACCTTTACGAAAATGGCAGGTTAATCTCAACCCGGGTTTCTTTTCTTTCTCCTCTCCTTCCTCCCCACACCAGGTGAGCGGTGCCATTTGCCCACATCCTCTTATTGTGAACATTTATCCTTTTTTCCTTTTCTTTTTGTTAAACTCATCTCAGAGGACTGCATTTCCTGTAGGTTTGCGAAGGCAGAGTGCATGGAGTGAGGAACAATACCTCCTCCTCCGTGGCCTTCTGTACCCCCTGAAGGAGCCTTATCTTCCGGGATTGTAATGTAATGAGTGGCCCCTTGAAACAAAAGGGCCTGACAGCTCTCGCAGCTCTGTGGCTCCCCGGGACCGCTGCATTGTTATTAGAATCCCCAGGAGTGTTTGTGCACGGGCACACTCTACCCTTCATGTCAACAAGATACAACTAAAAATAACGCATCCAGCGAAACATCACCAACTATTAATAGGGCAGAAAAACCATCAAGATTTGTCTTCTTTTTTCCCATTTTTTTATGCCACAAAGCTTTGCTGCGTGTGAAAAACGTCCCGTCTGAAGAACAATACTTACTACACATGTAGACATAAGTGAATCCATCACAGCCTGCTGCCCTGTTTTAATGTGTCTCCAATGACGCGTGACACAAGTCAGCTATGGCTTCAACTTTAGCAGCAGACATCCCAGCGTTGACCTCTCCATCTCCCCCTCGTATTGTCCCGGTCCCCGGTGACAATAGGCCTCCAGCGGCTCTGACATTCATCACCTGTTAGCAACACTCATCCATATGAATATGCCACTCGGCCCCTAGCTCTCTGGCCTGCAGGGGGATTTCAGGGCATGGGGGATGGATAGAAACAATGGCGGCGTATGAAGGAAAACATCCTGGAAAGCAACAGTGAGAGGTAACGGGCCACATCCACATTCGGGATCAATCGGAAAGTAATAAGCAAAAGCGCTTAACAATTTGCCACCAGGTTGTTTACCAACACACAAATATTCACTCGCTGACGGCAGCGAGCGACCGTCCGTGGTGCTGGTTAGGTCATCTGGAGACATTTGGGGTTGGGTGTCTTACCCACTCTGCCTCCTGAACCACAGCCGTCTCCAAACACATTTTCAGTTTGGTTGCTTCTAGACATTTAGAGAGTTGTTCCTCTGTCACTGAGACTCCGACCAGACGACTTTCTACCAAAGAAGTAGGGTTAGGGTTAGGGGAAAGCTTTGTTAGCCAGATGGCTTACTCAGGAGTAACAGGGACACACTGATGCAGCTTTTGTTTTCTTTTGTCAAGCCTTTAAGCACTGCAAATGACTTTATGTTTTTTTTGTGGGGGTAATTTGGTTGAACTGACCTTTTAACAGATGATGGTGGTAAAGCAGCATTTTGTTGATCGACAGCTGCTTTAGGATGAAAACGGCAACCGCTGGATGTAGATGGCAAATGTTTGGAAAGTGTGAAAGCCACTTGACACGGCAATACTACATTACATTCTATGAATCTGTGGATCTGGTGTGTCGTGATTTACTAGAAGTGTGTCTTCTTTTGCGTGTTGTTCTCCTCCACAGAGTTAGCTGTGTGTGTCACCTGTAAGTGTAGATTCCCAGCATGTTACCTATTTTATAATAGTTTTTCATTGCAAATTTGAAGTGGTGTAACTCATGGATCTATACCCATCTCTGGTTCAGTTGATGATATGCTTGAAAAGTGAACAGCCTATTATTGAAAAAAGCTTGTGCAATAAAAGACCGCCTACTGCTCGCCAACCTAGTATCTTTATTTATGATCTTGGAAAAGATATATTCACTGGGAAATAGCACTCCTGCTTTTAGTGTTGTAGTCTAGAAACCTAGACCGCTAGCGACACTAAGCATTTCACCATCTTTTCCCAAACCTAAATTAATATTTCACCATCTTTTCCTAAACCCAATCAAGTAGTATTGTTGCATGAGGGAACCTTGCTGTGTCACAACCGTCAAGCGTCATCCAATGACACCCAACCGGCGATGAAAGAAATCAAGTTGTTAAGAATTGCATGTCGTGTCTCTCCAGCGTGTTCGGTAAATATTTCATACACAAGAGCTTCTACGTTTTGTGGGTGACACTCTCTATGAGCTAGTGAGCCACTCACTGACACCGCGTGTGTGTGTGTGTGTGTGTGCCAGTGTGTGTGTTTGGGGGGCTGCTTTGTTTTGCTAGCTGACAGCTCCCCTCCCCGTGTTGGGCCTGGCAGATGTAGAGGTGTCACCATGTTGATTAATTGTTTACGGTCACCTGTCTGCGTGGCTGCCTGTCTGCCATGTCGCCGCGTGCTAGGGGGATTTGGGTTGGTGGGGTCGGAGCGAAAGAGGGGGCGGGGGATGGGGGGGGGGGGGGTAAGGGGGGCAGCTGAAAGAGGTGAAGGAAGCGGGGGGACGGCGTGCGGGAGCTTGTGCTGCACGGTGTAAACGGTGCCGCGCTATCAACCCCGGCGTCTTCGTCCGCGTCTGTCTGAACAGCGGTGCCGTCGTGTTGAACACGGATCACGGCTAGCCGGGGCCCGGCGGGGCCCCGTGCTCCTTACCCCGGTTCCTGCCGTTCATAATGCTGCTCTCCGCGGAGGGAGGAGAGGAGAAAATTGGGGGGGAGATAGATATCAATAAGGGCGTTTTTGTGCGTAGGGGCCTTCATTTTTTTTTTGTTCTTCCCTCAAATAGATGGTATTTAGCACAAATTCTCCTGCTGGGTAAATCAAAACCCCTGATGATTGTGTGTTGTTTATCCAAAAAGAACCCGAGCCTGTGAAGAAATGTGTAATTAAGATTTTTAAAAAGGCAAACCAAATAGCCGGCAGTCATCGTCATAATCCAGTAAACTGGTGGCGTGAGCGCTGTGATACTCCCGTCGGTTGCGTCCATCTCAATCCCATCTCATATACACATCGCCGTTTCAGATGTAAAATGATGATTAATATTTCACACAGTTTCAGCAAAGAGGTTTAGTCCATTTAAATGAGCCTGAGATCTATTCAGCAGCAATTTCTTGATCTTTTTCGACTCTCTCTCTCTTGCCGTTGCGTCTTCATTGTGGTGCTTTATAGTCGGTGGGTATTAGAGACCTAACAGGCGGAGGCTTGACAGTGCTGTTCAGCGCCATAGTTCGCCGTGCCCTCATGTAGAGAGGCAGGCGCACTGGACTTCTGCATCATTGAGAACGCATATCCTATTCAGTCTGAATGGCTTTTGATTTAGCCCATATTATCCATTACTTACTTATTCATAGGCCACTAGGTTTTCTTCCCTTCCATCCATTCAAATCAATATTGCAGAACCCAGTTGTGAGTGTGGGTTGGGGTTTTCTTCAAAGTGGCAATTCTTCCAACCATCTGCGCCTCTCTCTCTCTCTCTCTCTCTCTCTCTCTCTCTCTCTCTGCACGTTTTAAACCCGCCCTTAGTAACAAGCCACGGAGCACCAATCTGCGCCGTGATTCGGCCAAACCCTGCCTGCCGACTGGGAAGGAACATCATCAAAACTATTCTGTGTTGCCATGGAAATAGAGACCTCAATAAGTTCATCTTTTTCATGTGTGTTTTTTCGGGGCTCGCTTGGCATTTGGTTGGTTGGTTGGTTGGTTGTATGGTTGGATGAGTGGCAGAGCTGCAAGCTGTTCCCCCTCAGTGTTTTCTCATCACCCCGCTTCTGCATGTAGTCGTGTGTGTTTATTTATTTCATCGTCAAACACCAAGGACAATCATTTCCCAGCTAGGTGTGATTCCATCTGTGTCCATTTGTGTATATAAAGAAATATATATATGCATATATGCACATGTGAAACACGGTGGAATATATAAAAGCATGTGGAATCGGCGGTAGTTGCTGGAGCGAGGCTCCTGCTTGTGAACATGAACAGACTAAAGACGATCAGCCGCATGAATGGAAGGAAAATGGGTCAGCGGAATACATTTGCGACAAACAATTTGTGTGTCAGATGTTCCAACGTATAGGTTATATTGCTCCGTTTTGTCCTGTGCCGCGTGCGCCTTAACTCTGAGTGCAGCGTGGCAGCAGCACTCGTGCTCAGCATTGATGTCTTGCCGTATCAGTAAGTAGTAGTAGTAGCTGTAGTAGCTGTAGTAGTGGAAATGGGTCCTTTGAAGTAACTGGATCTCCCCCTTACGCAGGGAGAATACAAATGTATGTTAGGCTTGTCAGTGTATACAGTGTGTGTGTGTGTGTGTGTGTGTGTGTGTGTGTGTGAGGGAGATGAGAGGAGAGAGAGAGGTAGAGAGAAGGATGTGTTACAGGCATGTCACAGCCATGTATGATACAGCTTGATCAGATGGTTTCCAAGAAATTCTCTTTGATGTTAATACTATTCATGTGAACTCTGTGAGGTAGTGAACGCCAGCTCTCAGAGGGGGAAACGTGAGAGATGTCTCAGTTATCTCCGCCGTTCAAGTCCTAATTCACAGAAGAAGAAGGAAAAAGGAAAATCACTGCAACAACCCCCCCGCCCAGCCCCGGAAAAAAAGAAAACAGAATTTGGGGAGGAGTACCAGTTCAGGGCGTGCTGGAACAGCTATATTCCATGTAATTGGACAATTAAAGCGATATCTTGGCATCTCTCGCTGGCTGCTCGGAGGCAGGGGAAACCGGAGCTCGTAATGTATTCTCACCCTCGTCTCGATATGACTGTGGAAAATAGTGCAACGTAACTCTACGTGGCTGCACGCGCGGGTCTACCCGTGTGTGGCGAAGCGAGCGCGTTATGTGGCCTCCGAACTACTTAATGCGATTCAGTTGGAGATGAAAGGCAGCGTCGGGGTTCTGCGGGTTATTGTTGCAGAGAAACGGGGAGCGGCAGCAGCCAATTAGATCCCGTAAAACGGCATGGAAACGATGCCAGTTGGTTTCCCGTTCCTAAATTATTTCCCTTTTTTTGGGTGGGGGCGGGGGGGGCTTTTATTCATGACACGAGGATTACGATTCCTCATTTGTGTACTGGCTTGTGAAAATGATCCGATTAACAGAGCTTTAATTAAGATCTCACTTTTTGATTAAGTTTCGATTGAGATACAATTACAGTGGAAGTATCGCTCATTCCTCATCTCCTAGCTGCCGCCAACAAAAGGAAATACACACACACACATCCAAATTAAAAATCATGTTCAACATCACTTCTAATCCTCTGATACACAATGTGAAGGTGAAGTGAAGGCTGGCTGGCTCAGTGTGTGTGTGCGTGTGTGTGTGTGTGTGTGTGTGTGTGTGTGTGTGTGTGTTCCTGCTTATCTGCTTGTAATCAGGACTCCCACTTCCATTTCCAAAGCTGACCCTAACTAGATGTGGCTGATAAGGCGGGCCTGCCAGATGCATCTGTATGCCGAGGCCCATTGTGCTGCAGCAGGAGAAGTGGGATGAGAGGGGTAAAAAAAGAGAGAGGGGTAGGCGAGAGGGAGGGAGAGGGGGTGAGTTTTCTTGAATCTCTGAGGGCTGGCTAACCCCCTGCTCCTTCCCTGAAATGGAGATGTTATTACATTAGCAGCTAAAAGGGTTTATTCACAGTTAGTGCAGTTTAGGCATGCAAATGGAGGATTTCAGTGTGCTGTGTTGCCTGGAGGTATAGGACAGAAAGCACAGGAGATTTGCAAGGATTAGTTCCACAGGTTCCTTTTATTATGGAAAGAACCCTTCCTGAATGAAAGGGGGAGGAAAAGGTGAGTTGAGGGGAAAGGATAGAAGAGAGGCAGTGAGAGAATCTGGGAGGTTTTTCTCTTTCTCCCCTTCACCACATTAGCCCAGTTGTGGGGTAGGTGAATATTTGTTTTGCATGTTCTGAGGTCATGCAAACAGGGCTGTTATTTTGTATTTATTTAATTTATTAAAATCCTCCGCCTGCCCCAACAGTTGGTAAACAGTGTGCAATATGCATCCCCCGGTATGTCTCACTCAACCCAATCCCGTTCGGAACTGAGCGGTGGTTATGATGATGAGGCCTTTTTGGCGCTGCTCGCTGCACATGAAATGGAGGGCGGCGACCCCGTTCAGATCACTCATGTTGCGGGGCGCGTGTCTGAGCGACTGCGGCGCTGCAATCTGATATGCTTGAGTTGTAAAGTTAAAGCCTTCATTATCTCGGCACGAGGCGTAAAGGTGTCACCTTCACTGGACCTGACACATGTACGCTCCCCTAACCATGGGAGACCACACACACACACACACACACTCACACTCTCACAGAAGCACAGTGTGTACGTACACCACTCAAACCCTGGGAGACAAGGTTGAGAGATGAAGGCTTTGAGGAAGAGATGGACAGAAAGACTCAGAATTAATGGTCGATGGAAAAAAGCCAAGGTCAGTCCGGCTTGGCTTTGCTGTAGTGGTCAAGGTGACGGGTCCTGTTGGAGGCAAAGGGACACACACACACACACACACACACACACACACATAGAGGAGGCCAATGGCAAATGACTCAGGTCTGTTGTTCAGCAGCGGGGAGGTGAGAGCGGAGAAGGAGTAGATTGATGGGTCTGTGTGTGACGTCGTCTGCTCGATTGCCATCTATTCTCACACACTCAAACTATTTCCTTGGACTTCTTTTTTCTCTCTCTGTCTCTCTGGTGCTTTCTATTTTTCATTGAGTAAAGAGGGGAGTGAAAGTAGAAGTGACGGTCTTTTATTTTGAAAACTATTCTTCAAAAAATAAAATGCAGAAAACACTGTATAGGTCTATTTACGAACTGTAGTAAAAATGTCTTACTTGTGTGTGTGTGTGTGTGTGTGTGTGTGTGTGTCTTCAGTAAGCTGAGCAGCGGCCCTTGAGGTGAAGTGGCCTGTTAAACCCCTATTTTCAGCTCGGGACGTTGCATGAGAAAAGGAAGCGCGAGCCGCTGAATGAAAGCTCCCTCTCTGCACCAACAGCAGTCATCGGTCCTTTCTGGCAGAGCGGCTCTTTAATTGTCCGCATTCGGATGCTTTAACACTTGTGCTGTTAACAGCCATTGACCACGAGTGTCCTCACACAACTGTGAAGGCGAGACAAAGAGAGCGAGCACAGGCCGGTGATGGTCGTGTGAGACACACACACACACACACACACACACACACACACACACACACACACACACACGTAAACGGGAGTCAGTGTAATCATACCCAGTAGATATCTTCTGTTAACGACACAAAGAAAGTCAAAAAGGGAAAAGTTGAGTTGTAGCAATGTTGTGTGTCCAGTCTCTAAATATGTCCACGTTTCACGTGTTCGGTGTCGTGTTACTGAACAGCGGGTCATTCGTTAAAAGGTTGTTTCATCCAAATTAACAACAATTCAGTTCGGCTTTGAGTTTTATTTTGTGGCATTCAAAGGTCACCTTTAAAAAACGTAAAAGCAACACTGCTTTTCAACACTGATTTTTTTGGATGATCCAGGAAGCTTAACGTTAAAAAGCTTTTATTTGAAGTACTTCCCAGTGAATAAATAGCCTCCACCAAATCTGTTGATAGGTGGCAGCAGAAATCACACGCAGATATCTGAAAAAGTGAGTGAATAAAACCTTCTTTTTTCTGCTATGTGCGTTTAAACAGGCAGCGCTAGCATTATTTTATCATTATCATCGGATTAGATGAGACAGCAATGAATGTATCTGTGCAAATACTGCGGGAAAATAAATATTCGTGAGTTTCTGCTTTTTTCCCAAAGAACTATTCTAAACGCACAAAAGAAGCCAGGCAGGGTCGCTTCCTCCTCTCGGCTCGTAAACACAGCATGCGGCGTGTCGTCGGCCCGACGTGGAGCTGCTCTCCACAGAGAAGGAATGCAGAGAAATTGTCATTTTTTTTGCTGCTGCACAGACGGTACTACATGGTGGGACAACTTCATTGTTTGTTTTTTTGCTGTTGAACATAAACATAATAATTATCCTGCTTTTCATTTACCTTCAACAGTCTGCAGAGTTTAACAGGCGCTTCTTCTAGAAATTACGATGCAAGAAAAACCCTCTTTAGTTATGATTTTCACTATTAAATGTGCACCTTTTGAGGACAAAAAGCGACCAAGTCTATTTCAATCACTTGAACATGCATGCACATGCTTACAAGCACACAGAGCCCTTCACTGACACAAACCTTTCTTGGAGCACACTCTCCCCAGGCCAGTGCTGTGGGCCTGGATCCAGTCAGAACGATAGTGGAGCTGCTCCCCCTGCTGCTACTCTATGGAAACTGCTTCTGTGGCCTATGTGTGTGTGTGTGTGTGTGTGTGTGTGTGTGTGTGTGTGTGCATGCATGGAGGGCGAGTTTGCGTGCTCGTTTTTTGTTGTTGTTGCATGAGCCAGCCAGCGTGCACATGTTACCCACCGCTCCATCCCATCACATTACACAGTGGGTCCACTTTTGCTGCATCCTGCCACAAATATGTATGTGACCTCACCTTCCATGCTCTCACCCCTGTGCGCCGCTCGGTAACAACAGCTCCGGCATCTGCTAGCGATTGTTTGTGGTGGCTGACTGTTGCTCAGCCTCCCTTCCTTCTTGTCTGCCCGTCCCGCTATTAAAGTCTAATGATCTTGGGCGATTTTGTGTGTGTGTGTGTGTGTGTGTGTGTGTGTGTGTGTGTGTGTGTGTGTGTGTGTGTGTGTGCGTATACATACACACTACTTGGGTACTTGGGATGGGTTTCATCCGCATAAGGGGCAGTTTTCCTTTAATTGGATGTGAATGAAAACAGGCAAAAACAGACATTTTCACGACTTGAAAACGAACCTGGGTAACACTTAGGGCATGGAAAAACCCAGCAACCGAGGAGGATGTTTTCATTAAAAGGCATCTCTTGCTTTATTCACCCCCTTTTATTTTATTTTTCCTCGTCTTGTTGCAGCACACGTCCAGAGAGCTTTAAGCACCGATTGTCATTTACATGTTATCAGCCATATGCTCACCTGTCATGTTCACATGACCAAGTGATCAAAGGCTGGTCTTTGGCTTAATTGTTCCCCACTGTTAGGCTTCAGCCAGGAAGGACTCTCAGCATCTCTACTTCAGCAGGTGGCGTGTGTGTGTGTGTGTGTGTGTGTGTGTGTGTGTGTGTGTATGTGTGTGTGTGTGCGTAATTGTACAGTGCAGCCTGTAAATATTAGGACAGTTTGGTTTTGTGCGCCACGCTCCAGCACTTTGGATGTGAATTGAGATGACACTGTGGGGTTAAAGAGTTATTTTAGGAGGTTTACACCCACTTCAGATTGAGTGGAGAGAAGTGTTGCCTTTATCATGTGTCGGCCCCCCAAAGGAGAGAAGGGGCAACGTGATCCCATGTGGATGAAAACACCCTGAAGTCATTAAATGCACAGAACCAACACAATGCAATACACATCACTGCCCTTCATGCACTGTATGTGCACGTGAAAACAAGTTGTCTTTCCAGTCTGCAACACATGTGTCTACAAATATATTTATATATACAAAAAACCTTCAATCATAATAGCCAGGTTGGTTTTTGCATGCCTTTGTTGGGGGATTAAACCCCATGTGTAGTGATTCGGAGCGAAGGCTGCTGCTCCTGCTTTGCCCGGTGTGGAGTAGAAGGAATGGAGGCCAGTGCCTGGAGTCAGTGCCCCATGACAGTGCTGGGTAAGTGTGGGTCAGGGGGAGGGTATGTGTGTGTGTGTGTATGTCGAGGCTGACTGGAAAGGGTGACGAGGAGGGGGGTGAGGGGGAAAGGGTTTTAGCAGGAAAAGGGGCTTTGACCGGGCCGAGAGAGATTCACATTGATTGGGTTTTAATTTGGTGGATTGCCCCCCTCTTCAAACCCCAAGCGCCAAGCTGCACCCATCCCCCCTCAATCCAAATCCCCCCTCTCACTCCGCCCCCCCCTCCTGTCCCAATGGGAGTGAGGAGTCGGGGTGGTCTGGGCGGCTGGTCAGAGCCAGCTGATAGGAGTAAACTAAACTCAGCAGGCCTGTTGTTTGTGTTTACTCTGCGTGTGTGTGTGTGTGTGTGTGTGTGTGTGTGTCTGTGTGTGTGTCGGCTGAACGGAACAGCCCCTCTATTGCTTCACATGTCCCAGCACCTTTAAAGGTTTCTATAAAAACACAATCAATCACGGTCTACTTTCCCAGGTGGTCAGAGCGCGTCACTCGGTGCCCCTGCTCCTCTTCCTCCTCCACGAGACGGTGCATCACACGCGTCATCATTCCCATCGTCCTCCGTTATGATATTACATTCAGGCCCGCTCCCCTTATCTCCCTTCGGCGGAGTTGCTCAGCTGTGAAAGTCCTGGTGTTGAAAGAGCTCTGAACTATTTAAGGGCATTTCAAGATGTAGCTTCCCCCTCCAGTGTTTGTTTTAGCAATCTAATCTCAGCCCTAATCTCTGACAAGTTTTCTTTTTCTTTCCTTAATTTGCAGGCTCAAAGAGGACAGAGGTAGAGAGGTCTAGTCTTAATTAGGTTAGTTATCTGTGCGCCAAAAGGATAAAGTTCTCTCACCAGGACTGTTTCAAATTAACCTAATTGGATTTTTAGGAGAAACTCTGCAAATAGTCGGGGTTAAATAAAGAGTGGGACATAAAGGAGGGAGTTCACGTGAACCGTGCTGCGTGAGCCCAGAATAAAAGCCCTTTGGAGGGTCACGTTCAAGGTTCTCCTTTCTACTTTCTCTCAACAAACAGCAGAGAAATGCTGCAGGCTCGCTTCAAGGAGAGCCGGCCCTGGCCGGGGGCACGGGAGGCCTGTGTTGGGGCCCCCAGCTCCGGCTGAGCGAACAACAGGGGAGAGAGAGAGAGAGGGAGAGAGGGCCGAGGCCGTGTTCACAATGAAGCACATACAGCTACAACACAAAACACTCACACTCACACTCACACAAAACGAAAGAGTACAGAAATAGTAAAACATTTAGGAAGAATCTCTTCCTCATTTGGTGAGCGAACAACAAGCTCGTCTGCTTGAAGGAGTGCGGCTCCTCCGGCTGCTCTCAGCAGATTAAACCTCTGGTCTTTCGCCTCCAGCTCTCCATGTTTGCTTTGGCCAAACACAAAGATGGAGTTATTGTTTTAGACATATTTCTCTTTTTCTGCGGCGCACGACTGTGCACCTGTCAACGAAATGCCAAGAGTCATTTGTAGTGGACATGGTTCAAATCCCCTATTTTAGTGTTGACCCCGTGGCTCCTGCTATCCGGACCGGGGCCACCGATGGCCATCAACGGCTCCCGGCTCCAGTTGTTCAACTCTTCATTAGAATTAATGACTTCTACGCCGAAAAATCCACAGCAGGTCAATCTGAGAATGCTGTTTGTGTGTGAAAAACATATTTACCTCACAGCTAAACATCTTTTCCTCCATCTTCTTGAAATAAACTTTCTATTTACCGTGCCACGCCAGTTCCGGATGCGAATAGCCTTGCTGGAATTTTGATTTATTTCCCACTCACATATCACAGTGTCACAGGAATTATTAATAAGACCCCCCAACCCCAACCCCAACTCTTGTATTTGAATGTTATCAAATTAGCACGGGCTGAATTAAGAATCCCAAGTCCCCCACCACGCTGAAGTGTGAACATATTCCAGGGGGCAGTTTGATTATAACCAGATAGGAAGAAACTATTCATTCGCTCTAAGTCTCTCAGGGTGAATTAATTAGTGCATGCAAGACATGTGCAGTCATCTCCAAGCCTGGTTAACATTAATCACAGGTGAAATGTATATCGTGCTCAACACACCTACTGGAAGATGAGTTGCAACTTAAAAAGGAAGAACAATGAAAGGAAGCGTAATGGTCTTGATTGCGATCGAGGCGCCGGGAGAAATAGATAATGACATTGATAGAGTCTGAATACAGAAACAAATACTTTAAATGTTGTTTCTTCTTCAAATAGCATGTGGACTGAATGGCACAATTAAAAGTGGAAAGAGTTGCTGTGTTTATTGTGTCTATTGTGTGCAGTAGTGATGTATAGATGAGTTAATCAAGCATATTGATCGCTGCACTAGTGATGCAGAGTGTGGATTTTTAATTAGCGCATGCTCGAGTGTGTTGAAACTCCTGAGTGGAACCAAGTGGAACTGAGCACGTCAGCGGAGAACACGGCTCAATGTCCCTCGCGCCGGCACAGGCTGCCTGCCTCCGCTTCCCATTCCAAACCGGGGATTAGCTCCCCGTGCTCCACCGTCCGCCGAGAGAGAGAGAGAGGGCCCGCCATTTTAGGCCGGCCCCGCCCTTCATTTTGAATGGGCCGGGCTCACGCGGTCACCACCAGGTGTCCGAGCGCCTGTCCTCCCTCCCCTGAAGGTCCCCTCGAAGGGGGCGAGCCTCCTTTTCGGACCGCCTCGCTCTCCGAGCTCATTTCATGTATCAAATCTCTTCATAAATATTTCACAGCTCTGTGATCAAAGCCCACCCCTGTGAGCCCCTGTTTGGCTAATTGCTTTGGCTGATAAACCGTGTGTTCTAGGCTTTGTGCGTCCTCTACAGTAAGCTAGTGCTGCAGAAATTATATCACAAGAAAAAAATCAAAAACTCATGTCACGAGCATATGTGTTTAGCTGAGAGATGGAGCTATTTGACTTTGTGTGTCGTCTTTGTTGAAAGAAAGCAGAGATTGAACATCCAAACTTAAATTAGGAACTTCTGACTTTCAGACAGATGTGGAGCAGCATCTAGTGTCTTCCTTATAATCGTGTATTTGGACAACGCTGCTAGTCCAGCGTGTGTTTCTGGTCCATGTGCTGTCCACCTGTCTCAATACTCCATTTGTCCAGCTGCAGATATAGCGGAAGACTGCTGTCCAAACCGCTGCTTATTTCCCCTCTCTGAGGCCCACCCTGGTGCGCAGAGGACGTCCCGGAGCTAAGTGGGGCGCTCTGTCACAGGGAGCGGCGCAGGAGGAGGACGAAGGCGTTGGAGATACAGTTTCTACGTGGTGATTCTTCTTCTTCTCTCTTTCTGACTTTGCCTGGCGCTCCCTCTTCTCTGTCTCTCTCTGTGTGACACTTAGTCGGAGTCCGTCGTCCAGGAATGCCCTCTCTCTCTCTCTCTCTCTCTCTCTCTCTCTCTCTCCCGGTTCCCATTGATTCCTCAGCCCACAGAGCGATGAAACACCTCACCAGGGCTTTGCTGCGTTTCATGTTCCCTAAGTGCTTGGCTCTGTTCACTAAACTCTCCAGCACTGCTTGTTTAGAATCACTCATCAATCCAAGCCCCTCCCTTTTATCAATTGCTCTGTCTTCTTTTTTGGGTTTTTTGTTTCAGCACATATGGACGTGTACCTGAACGTCCAGACTCTTGCCAATGTTCGCCCTGTGGTCATTTCCCGTGTCGGTTTAACCGCCCTCGTCGGCTGCGTCGCTCCAGTGTGCAGATGGAGGGAAGGCCGGCAGCGCATCGCGCGGCGGGCAGGAGAGGTACCACTACACTCTGTGTTGGCGCCCTCGCTGCACTCCACGCCCGCGCTCCCTCGCCGTCAGTCTGTCACATTTCTCTTCTGCAGAGGACACAGGCGTGATGAGATCACACGGCAGGCCCCGGGGCCGGTGTTTATTATGTATGAGAGGGAGTTTATCCTCTCGGTGCCCGGTGTCCAGGTTTTTGGGGGAAACCAGATCACCGGTGTGAGGCCCCGCCGTTTGTCAGCGGTTGACCCGACGGGCTGGCTGGGATGTAGGCGGGCGGCCCGGGTCGCTCCGCTGCGAAGGCACAGGCCTGGTTCGGGGCCCTCTGTGGGCTCCCGGGCCGGCGTGCTAGCTCTCAATCTGGCTCCGCTTCAGACGAGCCTCCCGTGGAGGTCAGCTGTGCCGACAGCGAAACAGAGCGGAGGGGAAGGAACGTGTTGAACAGCACACCTGTCCTCGGCGCTGAGCGGGGAGCGCGTCCCCTACAGCATGCTTCCCCGCGTTTGACAAATAGCTGCTCTTTTTCTGTGTCTTTCAACCCTTTGCTTGCGTCAATACCTCTATTTTAGCAGTAGTTTTCCACCCAGTCCCATTTTCAGTGAGCAGAGGAGAGGTTTGTAAGAGGTGGAGGATGTAGCAGCGGTCTAATAAAATGCCTGTCTCCATAGAGCAGACAGCTGAAGCCCTGGTTTGAGCTGGTCTTCGCTCCCCTGCTGGGTGTATTGATAAGCAGCACCGAACCCTGCGGTCAGTGTTTAATTGCATTATTTGGAGTCCTCTAGTCACCCTCCTCTCTCCTCCTTGATGGAAGGGGAGAACAAGTGTTTACTGATACGGAGGGGAAAGGATCAAAAAAAGATATGGCGAGGGAGGGAGAGCGGGCTGACACTCGGGAGCCCTAAGTATGATATTGACGAATAAGTGAAAGCTTCAAACCCATTGCACGGGCTAATCCTGCAGCTATCGCAGGCGTGTTATTACAACGGAGGGAAGGGGCGGATGATCGAAGCATAACGGGGGCCTGGGCTTCATTCAGGTCCGACTCCACCGACCTCCCAGAAAATCTGTGGAAATCTATGACATCATTGTTCCTGCCTGGCTTTTATCTTGTGGTGGCTTATCGTGCCCACTGTTCCAGACATTCACACACTCACACACTCACACACACACACACACACACACACACACACACACACACACACACACACACACACACACACACACACGCCTACAGAGGAGGCTTCCAGCAGAGTGGATTAAAACAGCCTGCACACTTTGACAGACCTCGGTGGGCCCCAGCGTCTGTTCTGAGCTCCGATCGGGGACCTTGTTGCTTCTTCTGGTAGGTGACACACATGAAAGCCGACAACAACTGAGTCTCATCAGAAAAGATCAACAACTGTCGAATCAGAGGACTAAAATTAGTGTCAGTGGTTCATTTTTGTATGTTTGCAACCATTACAGGATAGTGCAGCGGGACTAAAACCCTCTCCGCCCCTAAAGAGAATCCCTGTATGTCCCATTGATAGGCAGTGGGTGATGGGGCGAGACTGTTCCAAACACACACAGAAAAAGGGAGGTTTGAACAAGTTGCCATGCTTGAGCAGCGTCGTGAACCCCCGTTTCCCGTCACCTCTGGACCCTTCCTCTCATTCTGATGGCGTGTGTGTGTTTTTTTGTGGTGGCATCGCTTTGTCCGCTCGTCTTGCTCTCCCACACCCCGGACCATATATCTATACACACACACACACACACACACACACACACACACACACACACACACACACACACACACACACACACACACACACACACACACAGACAAGGGTCAGAGGGAGGAGCATTCATTCATGTCAGCCAGCTGCATCCTCTTTCACCTGGTGCCCAAAACATGAATGGCCCCTGGAACCAAGCGTGGAACCTAAGCAAGGACCCACTAACTATGACACACACACACACACACACACACACACAGCAATCCACACAAAAAAAGAGCCTTTCGGTATTCGGTCGCTCCGCCACACCTGCTCGGATTGTCAGACTGCGCGTTTGTGCGACGGCGTGGAAGAGCTCCTCATTATGGCGGCCATTGTGCGCGCGCTTCTTTTCGGAGGAGCTGGGGTGGAAAGCCTACTCACTGTGGCACAGAATGGAGCGGCCGTCGCGTTCTTTGTACAGTCTCCCAACTACTCTGACGGCATGGTGTGCTCACACATGCACGCATTTCACACCGCAGGTGACGCCGAGCGCATCTCCACTTCCTGGCGCCCGAAATTTCAAGGATATCGGGGCTAATTACATCATCTGCGACTCAAAAACCACACGTGTCTGTGTGTGTGTGTGTGTGTGTGTGCGCGCGTGCATGCTGAGTATGACACGCGCGTGTGAGTGTCTGTCAAGTTTTAATGAGGTTCCTCAGACAGGGCTCATTGAACCTTTTGGTCCACCCCGCGTGTGTGTGTGTGTGTGTGTGTGTGTGTGTGTGTGTGTGTGTGTGTGTGTGTGTGTGACGGGCCCCACAAGAGCCACACGGGGACAAGTGCTGCTTATCAGATGGCAGAAACAGATGCACCGCTCTCTGATAGATCAGACACAAAGTGATGAGCATCGATCCCAAACGGTCCCGAAAGCGCTGTGTGTACAACCGTCGATCTTGAAGAGTGTGCTGTTATCGTGTGTGTTTCTGTTGATGTAACGCTGTGTGTGTGTGTGTGTGTGTGTGTGTGTGAGAGCACGAGTGAGTTGCGGGGTCAGCGAGGAGTTCAGTGTGTCAGAGGTCTCGGAGCCCCGGCTCTTTGATTCCACTCCCTGGCGGCTCGGAGAATTTCCTCTCCAGTTTCCCAGTGCTGAGCCCACGCTGGGCAAGGAGAGCCACGCCAGGAAAATTTATGTTGATGTCAGCAAAGAAAACACCACCACCCTTCTACCGCGTCTCACAATATTTGTCAAACAGCGGTCCGTCCATTCTTTCCCCCTCTCTCTCCCCTCGTTCTCTTCTTTCTCCTCCGAAACGCCGCGCGGTTCTCACTGATGTGCGTTTCTGAAATGTTGAATCCGCGCTGCCGAGGGGTTTCACACTTCACATGGCTTGTTGTCTCTGCGGGGACTTCGGTAACACAGCTCTCTATTGGTCTCCTCGGGGGCTGGGCCAGTTTGGGGGTGTCTTCTAAGGTGTAATCCACACATATTTCCTTCCCCGAGGCCCTGTATATGGAAAAGCTGAAACAAAATCACAAAAGAATTACAAATACAGCATTATCTCTGCTCCTCCTTTTCCACAGCTTCATCTTCCTCGAATAAAGATTAGCTTCTTGGTACGGGCTCATATCTTATTCACCATTAATTCATCAAGTGGTAAACTAATGCACCAGAGTCAGATTGAGTTGGGAGCTCTGGTGTGTTTGTGTGTTTTTTTTATATCCAAGGGGAACAAAAAAATAACCCATGCAGGGACGCCTGCAAGCAGCCGCCCCACTGATCACGCTGTCCCTACACTAAGTCGGCCGGCACTTAACATAGTCAGTCATCTTCATCTCTTCCTTTGACGCATCCGTGTGCTGCTGCTGGTGCGCTCAGGTATCTGATGCTTGTGACAGAAACCTTTTTTTTTGAAGGGTTTCCACGTTGGCTCATTTGACTTCTTCCTGTTTGAATGTCTGTGTCTGAGAGGAGTTTGTTGACGCCGCTCGCCATCTCTGCGGTTTCCCAGCAGCATCTGAACACATCACAACTTTTTTTTCCCCCTTGGACTTTTCAGTTCACTTCATTTGCACTGCAACAGAATAATAACTTAATGCCGGCAGCAGCGAGAGCAGACGTTGCGTCAACTGCGATTGATCATCAATCTTGAAAAAAAAGTCACGTCCCTGCATCGTAATGTTCATACTGAGAGTAAAACTGCAAGAGGCAGTCGAAGACGTTGTAAATGTGGTAATCCGTGGACTAAATGCTGAGATAAATGTAGCTTATCTTAAATGATTAGTGAAGAAATACCTAAATGCATTCTGTTTTTTGCATAATCTTTTTTTACCACGCTGCTCTGTTGCGCATGCGTTCCACAGGGAGAACTCCAAGGGTCATATCATTTCATATAGAGACATCACCGTGTCTTCTATCATCTGTTGCTCTGGAGCTCACTTTCCCTCTTGCTGCTGCATGAGAGCTCCCACACTGTTGGACGGTCGCTGTGTTTGACTGGATGTCCATGTGGTTCAAATGCAGAAGAATCATGACCGCATTTGTGCTGAGTGGTTTTATTGCACCCGAGCTGATGTGGTATTCGGCACGCTGTGCGCCATAGAGGTTTATATTGTGTTTGGCAACACCTGGAGAGAGCGGGGCTATGAGTTGTAGCGTAAGAGGCAAACTGTTTCAGCAGGAGATTTGAGTTTTTTCTTCTTCTGATATTCAGCCACATCTTTATGTTGATTATGTTGCATAACAAATTACATAAAATGCTCTTAATTTTGTGACTTCTATTAGTGTGTTTGTGTGCCTGGGCATTTGAGCATTAAGGGTGTTTCTCTGTATCATGGGATAGCATCCTGCAGGCAGACTTGTAGACACGACACACTCCCGAGTGCCGAACAACTTCTTTTCTCTGGTGTGTTGTGTCACTTTCTCAGGAAGAGAGGTAAGTCTTCTATCTTTGATGAACCGTCAACTTGAGCAAAATGAAGGCGGTCAAAGGTACTGCGCCTCCCCATGACCCTCCCTCTCTAAGTCTAGCTAGCATACACACACACACACACACACACACACACACACACACACACACACACACACACACACACACACACACACACACACACACACACACACACATGTTTCGTCCACTTAGTGTGGGTTTCCTAAAGTCCCATTGCCTGAGGGTCAGTGATAATGCTCTGTGCTGATTCTCATTGGCTGAGAGATTCACATCCTCTCATGACACAGAAAAGACAAGCAACATGTGGCGTCTTCTGCATTCTTGTATGTGTGTGTGTGTGTGTGCGTGTGTGTTTGTAAGTGTTTGTACGTATTTGACGGGGTTTAAAGTATTAGAGGCAAAGCTGGATGAGATGTTTCTATGGAGGCCGTTGCGGTTGACCTTTTGGGTGTCGGCCTGTTGGTTCATGTGGGCGTCAGTATTTTCAACACATTCTCACTCCCAACTCTCAACCGACGCTCGGTCAGCGGCCCTAAGCTTCAAAGTATGTCGCCTGGGTTCCCCTCGCCAGCGTCGGTTCTGCCATCTGAACATCTGCCCTCTGATTATGACGCGGCCGGGTTTATGTATGTTTATGGTCTAGTTGACTCTAAATGATCATAATTCACTAAATAAAAATCATGCTGTATTGAAGAAGACTTACATAAACTCATGTTTACAATATTTACTGAGGGAATAAATCAAGAGAAAAGTCATTTCTCATAGACTTCTATACAATCACACTTCTTTTTGCATCCAAAGTCAGGTCAGTAGAGATAATGCAAGTTTAAAGACACTTCCTCATCGGCCTCAGTGAGACCAGGTTGTGGTTTGTAGACATGCAGAACCCGGTTGGTCTCATTCCCAGATGCTTTATCTCTGCCTCTCTGGTATCGATCCACAAAGCATCCTTTAGTGTCTGTATGAGACTTTCAAGTGACTCCATTGTAATTCCATCCACGGCATTAATAGAAAATCACAGGTTGAGTATAGAGAGTAAGGCCAGCTACTCAGTACCTGCTTGCAGTAATAAATTAAAACAAAATCTCAGCAGGACAACTGCTTAATCCCCCCGATACGCAGTTAATATCTCTTCATAGTGATGAGTCAGTATAAAGACTGAACCGAACAAGGTGGGTGGGTCAAACACACACAGGATTCTCAACACACAGTGTTTGATTGGGAAGTGTTGGGATGAGAACGTGTTGGCAGGACCCTCCATTTTGGAGAAAAACAGCTGATCAGGAGAGAGGGAACATGTGAAACTGAAAGATGTGTGTGTGTGTGTGTGTGTGTGTGTGTGTGTGTGGTTATAGAATGTACAGCATGGATCCAGTCTAAATAGAGCCCCTGCCTTGCTCCACCCTTAACTCCTCTGTTCCTCACATTACACAAACACACACACACATACATACACAAACACACACACACACACACACACACACACACACACACACACACACACACACACACACACACACACACACACACACACACATACATACACAAACATGCGTACAGCTACTCTTAATAGCCTTTGGGCCAGATTTGGACCTGAGCCATGCCTTCAGGCAGCTCCAGTCCCTTGGTTCCCAGCCCCTGTCCCACCGGCCCTCAACCCGGCCCCAGCCTCCCTCTGCTGGGAGGCAGGCGAAGCGGCTTGAGCTACTATCTCGAGCTAAATCACCAGATTGCCATTGACTTTGCGTCTGCACTGTTGTTATTACTGATGGAATCTAGAATTAGCTGGTGATGCATATTTCACACACAAACGCTGACACAAATAGGCTCCAACCTTGTACCGCCATGGACTTGAATCTGTGTTTTTCTCTGATGTATTTTGCATTTACTACACGCTTTGAATTTGAAGCTCCTCCTTTGCATGTTTCCTATCCATAATTCATGTCATCTGCAATCTTAAATGTGTAATCTGCAGTGCCTTCTTTTGTAATCTTAGAGTAGCCCCTGCACACGTCCCGCGGCATTTGTAGATTAACGCGTTATCGCCCCTCTGTTGTTATTATTCCTTCAGCCATCATGAAAGCATGAATAAGTCTCCATGCAGAAAAAAAGCTGCTGGGTTGCCGCTGGACGTGCGAAGACACAATTTACGAGAAGTCTCCTTGACAGTAGACATGACAAGCGGGCATTCCGGTCACGTTTTTTTCCCTTTTGCCTCCTGCATGGCATCAATCCATCATCTCATTGGTTGGCATGCCTGGCTCCTGCCATCATCACCATGGCAATGTGAGTGTCCTCCCGGTAGCCATCACCATGGCAATGGGAGTGTCCCCCAGCAACCATCAGCATGGGCCGAATGTAAGCCTCTTAACCAGGATCACCATGGCAATATGTGGCTGCCGAAAACACCGGGCCGCGGTTTGTCTGTGGGTTTCGGAAAAAAAGGAGGGGAGGGATGATAACAGCAATATGATTGATATTTCTCTCTCTCTATTATTCACTCTTACTTTATCATTGTCTTTCCCCGGCGTAGTTGTTCACAGCGATGCCGTAATGTTGCCCCCGTCCTAAGTGGGGCCCCGGCAGGAGGCCCTCAAACGGCGCTGATGGAGCCGCAGTCCACCCTGTCCTTGCCGCCGAATGCTGCGGGGCCCCGTCGAGGGGAGCTCGCCGGCCCCGTCTGCTCGGGACATCATCTAGTGTCGGTGTCCTGACACACAATAGTGAAAGCTGACAAAAACCGCAGGGGGGGTGAATTTAGGGAATGGGGGTGGAGGGGCGGGGGGTCTGGTGGAGAGAGAAGCATGCCACCGCTCTAGCGAGGACACGGACGCACGACACGCACGGCGACACCCTCGTAAACAAACACCATCGCTCGCACGCACGCGCACTCTATGCTTCTGTAAAGACATGCACTCATGCACACACACACACACACACACACACACACACACAGTTAATTGTGCATATTCATGAGCATACATACAGGGTGTTCCGTTTCGCAAGGCTGACTTTTATTGTTTCCCTGGTGTGCACGGTGTGTGTCTGTGCGCTGACGCACACGGGCATGTTCACAGAAGAGTGTGTGTGCGTGTGTGTGAAAGTGTGCGCGTCTCCGCGCGTGTGTGCATTTAGCTAAAGAGCCTGGTGGGTATCAAGAAGCATAGCTTTAAGGTATGATATGTTAATAAAATGTGTCAAGATGTCTGGAACCCTTTTCTCTCTTTATAAACAAACTTACAGCCTGAGCGCTGCTAATTAGCAAGCCCATCTGTTCAGTTTAGCAAAGTTGTTGAGATTTTACCACGGAAACTGTAAAAAGACAAGCTCACTTCGACGCGGCAGATGACAAGTGTTAGAAATCCCAAATTCAATTCCCCACAGCCCACGGTCTCTCGTCGAGTCCCTTATTCAATTACTTGCCTTTTCAGGCATCTATTTGCAAATGAATGAGAAGAGTCTTTCTTTTATTTATTTATTTTCGCATTTTCTCGCGTCGGAATGACCGCACTGGCGCGCCAGCCGGACCCGCGGTGTTCGCTGAGGCACGGCATATGAAGATACAGGGTAACGTTCCCCAAACAGCATCATCCAAAGCTGTGGCAATTTGCTGGGAGAACATTAATTACTGTGGCTGGGGCCCAGGTTCTGCATGCTAAGCACTCTGCAGCTAGAAGCCTGTGAAATGTGTGTGCGTGTGTGTGTGTGTGTGTAAGTGTGTGTCTGTGTGTGCTTATGAGCGGGAGAGTTGCTGTGTACGTGTGTGCTAGTGTCGAGTGGAAGGAGGGTGGGTGTGGGGGGCACAGGGGGTCCATCTGCTCTCTTCTGCTCCTCTGCACTGATATAAGATTACGTTAATCTGGGTACTTGTCAGGACAGGTTAGTGAAAGCAGACGACTGGGTGGGACTCATGCTAAACAGGTTGGCTAGAAAACGGCTGTTTTTGCCCTCAGACTCTGTGGCGCGGGCTTTTTTTTTTCTTCTATTTTTCCGCACAAGGCGGTAAACTGTCGAGCGAAACCGTCCCGTAGCTGCAGTGGATTTTTTCCTCCGCCGCGGATTTGCCACAACCTCCTGGAAAACAAACTACATTGACTTGGCCCGGCCTCTTCAGGCGATTAAGGGAGGTCCTTGCACTGCAGTGTTTTTTTTTTTCTCCTCCACGCGTGCGCATGTGTGTGTGTTTGTGTGTGTCCGATGAACCCGGGGGTCAGTCCCGTGGAAGCATAGGCCCTCGGCCCTCGGCCGGCCCGTGTCCCGGCCCTCCCCTTGCATCACCGCGGTTGTGTTTGCTCCCTCTTTCCCGCCTCCTCAAACATTTTTATTCAATTAAATAGCCCTCCTAAATCCCATCCTGCATCCTGCGCTTCTGTTTTCTCTGTTAGCACTTAAAGGGCCGTAATGATTTTGCAACTTGTTATGCTAATTAGAGTGGCCCTCTCAGACTGTGTTGCACCGGGAAGGATTTATTGCCCGTTCGCTTGGAGGGGAAGAAAAGAAGGAGAAGTTAGAGTAATTAATCCCGTTAACCAAGGATAATTGGGCAAAAAATAGCCCTGCCACTGGCACTGACTGGGAGGAGCTGCAGTTAACCCTGTTTCCTGTGTTTTATTTCAAACTTAATGTTTCCTCTTGTTTAAACTTCCTCTCAGGGTTCCTGCTAATCCTCTTGCCTGCACCCCATTGGTGGATGGCGGCTGCACTGGGGGCCACGGAGAGGAGGTGCCTGAATCCAATCAAGCACCAGTAAGGATTTGCCTTCCTGCCCAGTGTGCCCACAGTCAGGGGTTAGTCAGGAGCGAGTCAAAAAAAAGAGAAGAAAAAAAGCTTTATTCTGTCTAACAAACAACATCTGAGAAACAGGTAAATGTGTTTCATTTCATCGTAATGTGTTTCTCAAAATGCATCTTGAATAACTGTTACAAGTGAAACTCGTGTTATTTAATGTGAACCTGTTTCTGATGTTTCTTATTCATTTCATTGATCAACACACTTCTTATTCATTTTACTTGATCAACACGCCCCATTAAAGCGCTCCCACTTCATGACCTTATTAACCGCGGCTGCGTTTTGAATTCCAGCTAACTGTTTTGCAATAACATGTTTTTATAAGAACAAACATGTTCCGTTTTTTACAGTGGAATTCCCATGCACAGAGCCTTTTATGATCAGCTGCAATAACAGGCAGCGCTAACTCGTTCCATACCCACAATCCTCTCCCTCAGGAAAAACACTCATCTGTTTTTGTCAGTGCCATGCCGGGACTGTATCATCCATCCACTTTCAAGGAATTTACGGGCTTCAACGAGGCCTCCTTAAAGACGTATTTGTGTTCGGAAAGAAAAATAAAAAAAGAGGGGACAGTTTATGTTCTCCCAAAATGGTTTGGTCTGCATATCAAAGGGCCACCATGTTACTCAGAGGACGGGGAAGATACGCATCTATATTCAAACATGACCTTTGATGTGATATTTTTGTCTCGTGCTTTTGTTGAAGTCTCATTTCATTGCGAATGATAAAAGATTCTGTTCCTTTATTACAAAAGAGCCTTTGTTGGTTTATATGACTTTATTTGGAAATACTTCCCCTCGTCTTTTTTCTTTTTTTCAGCTGCAAAACCAGGACTGCCGTTTGAACGACATGAGAGGCAGCAAACACATTTTTGTGTTTTTTTTTGGGGCTGCATTCATTTAAGAATTAAACATTTCTGGGCTGCTGTTGCTAATTGCTGTTTTGATTGTTTTCAAGTTCAGTTATTAGCCACATTAGGTCAGATTAAGGACAAGCATGCCGAGACAAAGCTAGGTAATTAAGGGAGGCTGGAGCGGCGCTGTCCGGCTCCACTCCACTTCATTAATACGGCTAACTTAAATCAACCGTCACCGCGCTAGCAGGAAGGCTGTGTTTTTCTCAATGTGAACTTGTAGTCCTGCCTCCCAGACTGTTTAGCATCCACAGTATGGCTATTGTCACTGTCAGCCATAGGATAGGAGGCAAGGGCACGGCAGAGGAGAGGCAACCAGGAAGGGGAGCTGGGCAGAGGGGCCGGGGGGAGAGCTCTTGACAAAACCCCTCATTAATTACACCCCAAAGATAATTATTTCCTTGATTTGTTTGCTCTGTCTGGTCACATTTCCCATTGTGCTGCCGGTATTTCTCTCTGCTCTGGTTTACTTATTTATCTATTTGTGTGTTCATCCCCCCTCCCTCCCTGCTTACACCATATGGTTGCAGATCAAATAATGTCAAACATTTTGCCCTTGCAAGTTTTTGCAATTTGCAGTTTCCAAATGTGAGACCTGTTGAAAGCAGGAGTGATAATGGGCCTGCTCTACCCCCCGCCGCCTTTGTCCCACCATATCTCCCTTCAATTAATGCTACAGCGGGAGTTTCATGTAATAACACTTGCACTTCTGAGCTGTCCGCATGAGCGAGGGAGAGGAGAGGGAGAGACAGGGAGGCGGAGGAGGAGGTGGAGGAGGAAGAGAAGAAGAAGAGGGAGAGAGAAACAATTAAAAATCCGGGGTGTTGTGTGGACCAATGCTAGTGTTGCGCGTCGCCGCGGAGAGGGGACGACGTGATTGGCGCCCGGTGGAGTGCGTGGTAACCCCGTCCATCATCGCCACCGAGCGCAATCAAACCCGGCGCCAGCAGGACGGAGGATGCGTTGACAGCTGTAATTACCCATCGCCATGGTGATCACATTTTGGCCCACCGTGGACGGCTGGCTGGAGGCCCCTCCTCCTCCTCCTCCTCCTCCTCCGCCTTTAATCAGATTGTGCTGTCAGTTGTCAGGTAGACGGAGGGGTGGGCCGGACACTCTGTGCGTGTCCCGTCATGGCGTCATGGGTCCCTTCGTGTTTTTAATTAAGTATTCCGAACAGAAGTCTCCGTCATGACAGTGAACACCTCGCGGGTCGTTAAAGTGCTCGTCCGCTCCGTTGTTTACGGAACAGGAGTGTAGGTGGTGTTGTTGTATGGTGCTCATTTATAGGACACTATTATTACAGCTCACAGGATGTCTCTTTGTGGTTATCTATAGCATCTCTTTGACTCTCCATGTAATAGCAAACATGATCATTGTCTCAACGCTCCCTTGTTTGTTTGGATCTTACTTATACTGTGCAGTGATACATTTAATGTGCAGTTGAAGGTATATGGACCTGATACGCATCGTTTCGTCATAAATGTCTTCGGTTCACTTCCGTGGCTTTAAGTTGAATTGTTTCAACAACATTTTACATTCACTTGTAAAACCACCAACGTGATTTCACAGAAATATGTTGAACATGCTTCTTAACAGCCATTACGTGGCGGCGGCACAGAAACAGTTGAATGTTCGATGTAGGCAACAACACCACTTACTAGGGTTTAGGTAAAACAGCATGGTTGTGCTTCAATAAGTGTCAACTAAATAAAATGTATGAATACGTCACAAACATAACTTCCTATAACTACAGTCTGGAACATGAACTCTGGTCTCCTGGCTCACAGTCCTGTGTTGGTCCCATCCAGCATGAGCGGTCACTCTTCATGCGTCACTAGGCCTGAGTGTTGCGTAATCACCTGGCTGCGTTTCGTTGGTGTGCACACCACGATGGAGGATCCTAATGGACTTTCATTGCTCCTGTTTCCATGGCCCCCCGATACATCATTCTAACACATAGTGCGCCATTAAAAGGCCATGGTCATTTCATGTATTCATGTGAGACCATCACACACATTACGTACGCTCAAACTCCCAGGCAGCACACATTACAATACATTAATAATAGCTTAGTGAATGAAATACAAGTATGAAATATACCAGAATGAGCTAATGGTAAACATATGCTGTATTGTACTAATACATGGTTTCACAGTTAAAAGTGAAAGTACAAAAGGGAAGTGCATTATTTAAAGAGGCAACGGTGTATAAATGCCAGTGTTGTGAATGTCCTTGGGGAGTTCACTGTGCATAGTTCATGGCCCTGAAAGCCTGTGGGAAGAAACTCTTCCCCAGTGTCTCAGTGTGACCCGGGAAGAAGCTGAATAAGTGGCGAAAGGTGCACGCAATGCAAAGCGCCGCTGCCTGTCACGCTTTCAAGCCGTGCACCGACTCCCCGTCCTCTAGCGCGATGCAGCGGTGAGGCGGCCCCATAATGGCGGCTTAAGGTACCAGAGAGCGCCAGGTACAGCCCGATAATGTCAGTGCGATAATTAGTGCAGAGAGGCTTAAACCAGCGGCCCGCGGGGAGACAGCCCCCGGTGTGGAGAGAAGGCACGCAGCTGGATCATGCTTAATTAACTAATTGAATATCATTTTGCCAGTTAGCTGGAAATTAAAACGCCGGCAAACACGGCACTGAATGGACATTATGAGATTAATTTGAAAGAATGGCCTTTTTCCTCCAACGGTCTGAGGACGAGGCTTGATTTTATTCCGTTGCGCAACATTGACATTTTTCATAACTTGATGCTCATTGTAATTTTTTTTCATCCAAGCCAGGCTTGTAGATTCGATCGCTTTAAAGAGTGTCAGGTGCTTTCATGCTCTTACCTGCCTCCACTCACACTTGATATGTATTGACTCTTCACAGGTCCCCCACACGTGATTCATGGTGTAAATGCATCCGTGTGTGTGTGTGTGTGTGACTGTACTGTGTGTGTATGACTTCATTAATCCTGTATGAGATAGGCAGAGAGAGTTTCTTGCTGCGAGGAGGGAGGAATGCGGCTTAAGAAGATACAGAAATATCTCTGGATGTTATGAAAAAAAGAGATAAAAAGGAGGTCAAGCTCATCCTGGGTGACACTGGTACCCAGATTTAGTTCCACTGATTTGACGGCATTTACCTAAAATGTTCCGTTCCACATATCCTAACCTCATTTCAGATATCCCCCGTCTTTTCATTTAATTATATGTAATGTCATTTTTTTAAGACCAATTCTGACATATTTGTATTGAGTTTGTTTATAATATAGTTTGGTGCTTTTCTAACGCAGGGTGACCTATATGAGGGGACATCTTAATACACAACATGTTAGGTATATGTTTATGTTGGCTGATTACACTTCTCCTCACGACTGTGTGGTTGATTGACATCTCCTGTTAGCTTCGTGGTAACAGAACTCACACTTCTATCTTTCGTGTTAAATAAAAATTGACTTTAATGTCTCCCTGCAAAAATTTGTCTAAGACTCCATATTGCAGTTTTAAATCAAATGAAATATAAATCATGAACTTAAAACACTCACATTGCACTTTAACAGCTTTGACAATGAATGGATTTTCTTCATTTCTATGAGAACGTCTGTTTTCAGAGACCCTACCTGTCACACATTATTAAACACATTGGGTTCCTTATTCTCGTGCTCGGTGTCCTCTCTATGCAGCACTCCCCCTTCATTGGAATTAAACCTCTCTTGGGTCTTACTTAATCCAAACCATCACGATGATACACAAAATATTTCTGTGAATGGCTTTTTGGTCTTTATTATGTGTAAACCTTCATGGCCTCGTTGGTATTTGGTCCCCAGCTTCAGGCAGACGGACGGATATTTTTCTACATATGAGGTTTAAATTAGGTCAGAAGAAATAAAACATATTCAATGCATTATTTTCTACACACAGCAGTGGGAACCCAAACAACAAGGAAGTAGAGTCAATGTATGACAGACAGCATGACACAAACCCATACATGGTTATTATCACACAAACCACATGCCAGCTGCAGCTGGTACCAAAACTTCAAAACACCACATGTATTCAGATTACTTAGAAAAACAGTTTATACTGACAAGTAGATGTTGGTTAATTGTGTACCAGGCTGTACATGGTGGCTCAAAATTGACTTTCTTTTTATTATTGATACATTACCCACAATAATTGTAAAGCCAATTCTCTTCTACACAGACATTTAGATCCAAGCAGTCAGTGTACAGCTTCACTGTACCGCATATCGGAGGAGAACAATGTCACACACGGAATCTCACAGCAGATTTAGTCATGTTAATGTGGAGATCAGCATGAGGCATCAGTAACCGCGGGAGGAAGCCACTCGCTATACTATATCCTGTTTGTTGTGCTGCCGCCACCCCAGTTGCTCTTCATGCAGCAATAAACAAATAAAGTGGGAGAAATTAATCCCTCCGGAGCCATTGTGGGCATTTCACGTCACCCGCCACCGCGCTCCCCAGCTGTTTCAGTGTGCACGCGTGTGTGTGAGAGCACATAAATTGAGGTGTGTGTGTGTGTGTCTACGCGGTGGCCTGCGTGTGATACAAGGCCCATACTGAGAGGAGATGAGTAGAGTATGTGTGTGTGTGTGTGTAGGTGTGCTTGTGTGACGAATGGCTGAGCAGGGATACATTCACATTATCAATAAGGATACAAATGTTTCCCCTCAGCTGAAGAGTCCCGTGATGTAATAACCACACAGCACTACGTGTACATTTACTTTATTCATCGCGAAAAAATGCCCACACCATTAATATGTATTTTATTCCTCCCCGTGGAATAGACCGACAACAAGCCTACATTTGTAATCCTCGTATTGATTTACAGTTCCACAGCGTGCCGAAACACAACTCATGCAAATCTACGTCTTCGGCGGCGAGGTGTTTGCACCAAAGTAAACCCACTGTGTGTGTGTGTCTGCGTTTTTTCTCTCCTTCCCAGTATCTTCAATAAATACAATGATACCAAAACACGAATTCATCTCAGCCACTCAAAGAGCAAATTGGCCGAAAAAGGGAAAGCGACTTCATACGGCCGCTGCGTTTTCCAGAGCGGCTGTGTTGGTCCAACGGTGAAGCCCAGACCACAGAGACATTTCCTCCTCCTCAGATCTCAACACACCCACACACAATGGGCGTTTAGTACGTGTGGGTCAGCACAACAAAGGGGCTTATGGCTTGTTGTTTCCTAATTAAGAATGTAAAAGGGGATTAGGCTTCAAACGGCACAGTTTTTGTAGTTTCCTTCTTCCCCCTCCTCCGCCCACCAACACCCCCACGCCCGTCAGTGGAGGTACGGGTTACCTCTAATGGCGGCACGAGCCCACTGCCGCTCTCTCTCTCTCTCTCTCTCTCTCTCTCTCTCGTTGTTTTTTCGGAGCACAGTCGTGGCTCTTCCTGTCCTCCTCACCGTCTACATCTCTCTCACATGCCCTCTGTTTTTCATCCCAGCCCCTCCTTTCCCTGGTGGCCCCCCCCAAAAAAAGAAAAGAAACGTATCACTGGAACACCCTCCTCCCTCCAGCACCCTCCCCTGAAACCCCCTCTTTCTGTTTCTCTGAAATAAGCAGTATTCTCTGGCCCTGTTTGATCCTTTGACTATGCAGGGGCTTCATGTCTGGCCAGTGTTTTTGGATCAGCAGGTAGTCGCAGGCAAGCTGTTAAAGGGGTCATCATTCTTCTCTCTCTCCCTCTCCCGCTCCCTCTCTCTCTCTCTCCGCTCCTCACACACAGATGGGGACCTGCTGAACTCTGCCAAAGGTCAGCGCTAAATTACATATTTCATGAATTCTTGCTTTAGTTCAGGCGTTTGAGAGAGGGCACGCGGAATAATGAAAAATTATCTGACATTTTCATTATGCCCGCTCTTTCAGCTCCGATGCCGATTGAGACGTTTCAGAGATGTTTTCTGTACATTTCCAGGCTCGCAAGTATTGAATTATCCTCTTTTTTTCTTTCTTCTTTCCGTGAAGTCGGCCTTCCCTCCTCCTCCGCCGCCGCGCCAGTTGAAAGGGCCGTCTGAAATGTGTGATGTTTGGAGAGGAGACGTTTTGGCTGGCATCCAGCTCATTGTACGGCAGTCTGGACCGGGCTGCCAGGGCGGCTTTGACTCACACATGACAACTGCCGGCACGCCATTCAACACCTCGGAAACAGCATCTCCCCGCCATGTCCGATGCATTAGGGATGGAAATCAGTGTTTCTGTCGGTTTTACTGCCCATCTCCTTTGTTGTGGATTCTGGCCGCGCTTGTTCCCGTGCATGCCGAATCGGGGCCGAAATGTCTTCAATTTGTGTTTAATAGCCACTCTGTTGCTGTGTGTGTGCATAAGTTGCGTTAGGGTGGAGGCGATGGTTTGATGTGTTTGGATAATTCAGTTGCCATCAGACTGCAGCATCTGCCATCAGGTGTCTTCTCACCGGGGATTCCGAATGGTGCGGGAGACGCGAGTGTGTCTGCTTTCACACCGCTGAACATGACATTTGAACGTGCATGTATACACGCAAAAAAAGGGGAAAAAAAAATGAAAAAAGCAACTTCTGTGCGTGCACACACACATATATGCACACACACACACACACACACACACGCTCACACACTTCACAGAGGCTGTGTGAGAGCCAGAATGCAGAGCCTGAGGGCTGTTGTGTCTCTGATGTTCGTATTGTTTACTCTGTTGTCCCAGTGCATGTAGGAGATTGTTGCGCACTTAGGCCTCACTCCAGCCTCGTGTTATTTACTATGACTGGTGTGGACAGCAGGTTACTGTCCAGGAGAGCTGAAAGGCCGAGCGAGGGGGAGAGAGCGGGGGAGGAGGAGGAGGCAGAGATCGAAGGAGACAGAAAGAGATCATTGACTATACCTTTCCCCCCCCTATATTTGTTCACATACTGCTTTTCTCTCCTTTCTCTGGTTGGTCTTTGATCCCTCCTCCTCAAACCTCTGCCCCCATGGGTCACCAGCTGTCAGACAGCCAGAGGAGGGTGCCGCCTCTCTTCTTATCCTCTCTTCTCTCACTTTTCTTTTTTTTTGTTGCCGTTTGGGATACGCACCGTTTTGCACCCGGGGAATCATTCTGGGACCCCAGGTAAGTGAACCGAAGCCACACAGATGTTAATCTCCCCTCAGCCCTCCCTCAGACACACACCACACTCCTCCACCTCCTCTTTTTTGTGTGGCCCCACTTGCCCTAAGTCTCTGAAATCTCATTGAAGACAGCAAAGTGGGAGTTGAAGTCTCTTGATTAAGTTTCTTTTTTTTTATGTAGGAGGAGAGGTAGTGGCGGTAGATAGGGGAGAGGATGTAACTCGCGGCTGGGTGTCAGGGCCTCACTTTGGGCACGCAGGCAGGTGAGCTGGTCCTCACCTCGCTCCGCCCCCCCTCCTGCTCCAACAATCCGGTTATCTGTGTCTATTACAGAAGTGGTGGCTGACGGTCGGGTTAAATCCTCACTCTTCCAGACGTGTTCTGGGGCCCTATCAGCTGGGGACAGGACCTTGAGCCCTGATGAGAAAACTGGTCCAGGGAAATTGAATTAGCTATTGTGTCTGGGACTTCATTGATTGCTATTAGAGTTAGCCTGGAGCCGGCTGAAGGAGGGACGAGGAGAGCTAAGCCTGTCTGAGTGGACTGCTCCAGTGGGTTTCTGGAAGGAGAACTTGAGCCATGTGTTACTCACAAACCACAATTAACAGCGGCGGAAATAAGAAATACAGAAATAGCTAAGGAAAAAGCTGGGTTTGACAATATTAGCGTCAGAGAAGTAGATTACCATGGCAATCTTCATACTGCCCAGAGTAATGGTGTGAGTCAGTCATGTTAGAAGTGGATAACAATAAGAGTCAAAAGTCTATAAATGTGACAGGTCTGTTGGCTGGAGATGATGGATGGAGTCTGTGATGCAGACACTTCCTGTTTCTCTGGCTGCAGAGCCGCGGATGAAAGAGCTGCGGTGTGTTTTCAAACTGAGGAAGAACAATAGGTCAGAGGAAGAAAGAGTTCCCCTGACCTGACCCCCCTTCTGCTGAGGCTGGGCCCTGATAGGTCTGACACCACTGATCTCTCCGGCTGACTCACACAAAGAAAGAGATGGGAGATACCTGTGGGCATTGTGCTGCTGCTGCATATAGGCACCTGCCTCATTTAGAAATGGTATTGCAATAGGCAATTTTAGCCTATTATGCATTTAAGAAATACAGATCAGAGAAATACCCTCCCTCATGAATATGCATACTCATAAGACTTTCCCTCCCCTCTGAAATGGGGAGAATAACTGAGAGTGATTTACATTTTTCTTATTAGTAGGGCCACCATGCTTATTCCTACACGTCTACACAGGGTTTTTTTATATTATGGACCTATATTCTGCCCAATAAACAAATATGAAAAAATGAAAAAAATTAGAAGATTTGAGTATTTCCATATATAAAGGTATAGACACCATGGATTTTTAAATAATGTTCAGTACTGTCTGATGTACAACCACACATTTAATACTGCAGTGTCATCACAGAATACTTTGAGAGTGCACTGCCCTTTTCCAAACAGTTATTAATGACGGCTTCCCAGAAGTTATGTGAAACAACAAATCTGGCAGGTCAGGTTATTTAAATACACCACTTGGTATCAAAACAGCAAGGAGTTTGATACATTACTACTATCGAGTAAAGTACTAACACTTTACACAATAGATTGTAGTGTATTAAGCAATATATTTGGCATATTTCAAGGAATTGTACTATGTTGGTCATACTGAGTGCATACTGCATGTGGATAGTGGAGCAGTGAATTGCACTGATGGAGTGGAATGATAAGATCAATGACATGTCCTACTTCTTTTCTTTTTTTTGGCAGTGAGAATTTGGTCACCGTAGTAATCCATTGTTGCCAAAATTAATTTAAGCCAAGTGCAGACACAGTTGACCCTCCGCTAAGCCCCGCCTACCGCTGCTGCTCCTTCAAGCAATCAGAGCTACCATGGAGCCCACACTGTCACTAACTGCAATACCTTAACATTTTGTATCTAATATTTGGGGGAAAGAAAAAGGCGATTTCAGAGTGAAGCGGACAAAGGGTCTACAATATTAGTTTGAAGGATAAATTCAGAATGCCAAACTGATTCATCGGTGAGAACAGGTTAGAAAGATAAAGATAAAAGTGAAAGCTTACAGATCACAGTGTACAAGGGAACCACCACATCTCCTGGAGATTCAGGGGAAAACGATACAACTAATAAGGAACAGTGTTCCTGTAAAGCCGGACAGGTCTTTATTCACTGTAACAATCATAAAAAGAAGCATGTGCACACATTCAGTATCCCTTCAGGAGTTAGCGTAGCATAGAAGTACTCACGCTAGTTAATGATGTGCTAAAGGGCTCTGCTCATGCTAGCTCCACAGGTTTTTAATACAAACAACTTATATCTCCTTCCAACCTCTATGGATAACGAGGATCACTATTACACAAGTTGCTCCAATAGTAGCGTCATTGCGTCCACAAATACTAAAAACAGTTGTGCACAGAGCGAACAAGACCTTGGATGAACGCTTTGGTGTTAAAACACAAGTCTGAAAGGTCTTCTGATCAGAGCGATACTGCAACGTGTTCGACAGTCACGCCAAGCTACCGATCCACGAGGGTGTTTGTGACAGCCACCTGTGTGCGTGTGTGTGTTTGTCTTGTCTATACACCACCACATGTCGCTTCCTTCAGGAAACCAGCAGAGATGATTGATGATGGCTTCATTGTTTGCTTCGCTGCTCTCCCTGAAATCATGTTAGTGAAACATGTATTTTCTTTTTATTCATCTTTTTTTTTATAAATCTTTCTTCTTGGTGATAGTTTTGGAAATCATTCCTGTCAGTTAATATTTAAAAAGATAGGTTTCATTGTGCAGATTTGAACACAAAGGACACTGCCTTCAAATAACTGGTGGAGATGATTTTTGTTGTTGATTTTGTCTCTGACTGATAAGCCCAGTAGACACTATTATAAAGCTTGGTCGAGCAGCATTAAAGGGTCTGCAACCTCTACAAACAAATGAAGCAGGTTATGAAAATGTTAAAATATGCAGACTTGAGGCAAAGGAAAACAGTGTTCGTATTGAGAGCGAAACCATCAGCATACAGTGTCGTCTCTGCAACCAGATGACATGCAAATCTGTGAAGATTCCTCGTTGGTAGTCTCTGATAAATTAAATTCCAGTCACACAGGGGCATGTGTTCCATGTATTGTCTGGATGCAGAGGATGACCCGTGTACTCATTAGCATTGGTTGCTTGAAATGGTGGCAACTAAGTAAAAGGAAGTCTGTTGGAATGTTGCATTTAATCTGTAAATGCCTAAAAATGTAAATTAAAAAAAGATGCATCTCTGCAAAAAAAAAAAAAGTGATAAAAGAAAAGTGAATATCCTGATTAGCAAAGTGTGATGAGCTGCAGAATAACAACGTGAACAGACAATCCCAGACTTTCAGTCCTCCAGTCGGTAACCTCACTTCACCCGACACGTTCAGCGGCGGCTTTCCTGCCTCCATAGGTGTGGGCCCAGAAACATCCCACATGGTAGCCCACACTGTGACCGCCTCTAGCTCTTCGTATGAGGTACTCAATGTGTGCGCACATATCTGGTAGTGTGTGCGTCTGTGTACACTATAGCAGCCCCACTCTTTTATTCAGCGATAGCTCTTTCATCCTCTGTGAGAGGCCGCGGGGTCTTGCCCTCTGAGCCCCAGAGATGAAGTCTAGTGTTTATGTGCGTTAGATTTCCACCCCACAGAGCAGGCCCTCCCCTTCTACTCACATTAAAGAGGAGATGCGGACGACAGCTCGGAGGTTTACGTTTCTATATATCAGTTTCTACAAGCAGTCAGTATTTAGGATAAACAGCCGCCGGTGGACTTATTACTGTTATTGATTTAATACTCGTTCTATTATAGTCCTTAAGTCTGTTTCGCTTTTTTATTACGCTTGTCATATACATACAGGTGCATACATGAAATGAAATATTACCCATCCTGTACACCACCCAGGGAGCAACTGGAGATTCAGGGTCTCACTCAAGGACGCTTCCACATGCAGGCGGCAGCCGGAGATTGAACTGCCAGCCTTCTGGTTAAAGGACACGTTATTCCGCTGTATGAGGATAGAAACATAGTTAGTGACATGTGACAGGACAAAAACACACCAACCATAGAATTAAAAAAAGGTTTAAAGAAAAATAAATCTTAATTATTAATTGAATTATTAAGACAATCAGTAATACAAACACACTGTTGTAACATCAAACATTCATAAAACGTGGCCTCCTCACAAGAATTTGATGACATGACATATGAGTTGATACCAACCTTTCCAAAGTGTAAAATCGTCAACATCCCTAAGAATTACAGGTCTGACTGTAGCATTAGAGTCTGTGATCTTACAGATGACAACAAAAAATGCACGTCCACAAACACAAACATGCGCACTTTCACACAGATTCTTTCAGATATAATAACACACACAAACACAGGCATGCATGCGTGCACGCTGTAACACACACACACACACACACACACAGCTACTGGATATGCACACCCTGAGAGAGTGGCGGGTCAGATTGGTAGCAGAGGCCGGAGCTGACCTCTGGTGTGTGTGTAGATTTATTCTAATCAGTACTCCGCTTCTGACAGGTTAACTGCTGCCCTCTGACCCGGGAGCTCTCTGGGTGTCACCGTCCTTGTGTTCCCTGTCGGCTTTTATCGGCAGCAAAAAGAAAATGTAAATTAAACGCAGCATAAAAATAGATGATGGGAGCTTGTTCCTCTCATCCTTTTATTCACCCCATCTTATCTCTCCCTCTTTCCTCCGCTGCCTTTTTTTCTTTTCTTTTACGGCTGCATGATCAAAATGTAATGGAGGACGAGTTGTCGCTATTTTTTTCCACCTTGCTCTTGCTGTCTCGCTTTCCATCAGCACATACACAGCTGGCATAAAAGCAGGAGAGCAGGTTTCCTGAGGCCTGACAGGTGATGATGGCCAGAAGAGTCATGTATTGGTGAAGGGGTCGCGACAAATTGATTTTGATTTAAAAGTCTTTTATCCGTACATCACACAGGGAAAGAATAGCAACAAAAACCTCCTCGGTTTAGTATATTAGTTCCGTTAATTTAGATTAGCCGAAGTACCAATAGTCTTACCTTTCATACCAAAACCCCTGTCCTCATATTACCTTTTATGAAAATGATGCCAGTGAATTCCATGCAGTGAGCTATACAGATGTCAAACCTGTAGACCCTACAAACAAAAACAATCAGAAGAATCATTTACTGTAAGAGAAATCCTGAACTGGAAATTCTCCAGCGTATAAAAGTTGAATCATCTCCATACATCGCCACTAATACTGATGGGAGATCATTCGCAGGTTTAGAATACAGCAGAGGACCAAAGCGGCTGCCCTGAGGAACCCCGCTTTGGACCTCTTTGCAATCAGAAAAGCTCCCATTGAAGAACACTCTCTGCTTTCTCCTGGACAGGTTCATCCAGGACAAAGCAGTGAGTTTAATACCATCGCATTTGAGTTTTCCAAGCAGCGACCATGATTTATAAAATCAAATGCAGCACTAAAATCCATCACTGCACCCACCATCCTCCTGTCATCAGCCATTTGGGCGACTGCTGTGCTAGCCGAATGCCCTTCTCAGTAACCTGTGCATGCTGGCAGCTCGTAATCAAACCATTTACTTGACATATACAATTTTCTCCAATAATTCACTCAGCAGTGGGAGAAGACAGGACAGCTGCTCGGACCATTTAGAGTAAAAATAGCCAATAAAGCAGCGTATGCTGCGGAGTGGGGTCCAGTCTGGGAGTGGTCTGGGTTTTTGTCCTCGAACTTGAAACCTTTACTGTGTGTTTTCTGTTCATGAAAGTTAGTTGGAAGATTCCAGTCGCCGAAACATGTCTTGTTAAGCGCTTGGTTGTGCTCCACTCTCATCACCAAGAAGGCGAGATGCAACACTTCAAAACCGTAGTCCACAAACCAATATGTCCACTTCTTGCATGCACACTTGCTTTTAAACATTCTGCTTGTTGATGTCACTACCGGAGTCAAATAGCATGTTCTAGCTGCAGACATACTCCTTCTCCTCATGGCACGGGTGTCATTAAGTGCATCAATATTGATATCCCCCTTTAAATACACTTCATCTTTACCATCAGCTGCATTATCCAACGTTTCACAAATAGTAATTGCATAGGAGGCCTGTCAAACAGATTACTAATAAAGGCCTCAATTGAATTCATCATCAAGCAATAACACTGGAATATGAAGAAACATAAATAGCAACTCCACCATCATATGTTTTCCTTTCTTTCTTGAACAAATTATAGCCATGTATCGCAACTTCTGTATCTAAATGCGTCTCTCTAGTACATGAATGCCATTTGATTCAACTAGACTGCATGTTTCATGAATCCTGTTCCTTAAGCTGCATATATTTAGGTGGAAACAACAATCCTTTCTTTAAGGTTAAAGGTATTTGACTGTCGCGGCATGAGTTTGCAGTTTAAAACGTATGTGTGTGTGTTTGTGTGTGAGTGTGTGTGTGTTTGTGGCGATAATTACGAAGCAAAAAGGTTGATTCCTGCGTCTCACTCTGACTCTTTCTTTGTGTACAACTGGCCTGGGTGGTTTTAGAAGGTAGCGTTACATCTGTTGTTGTTCCTCTTCAGAGCAGCAGAGAGGGCAGTGGAATTAGAGAGCATTGTTATGCTCTCCATCAGAGCAATTTTCCAGAAATGCCTCTAAAAGCTCTCACACACTTCATCAGTATTATTGTAATTCTTTAGCTCTAGGTTATTTGGCAGCTGCTGTGCCCCACTGGCAAATCCCATTCGTGATGCCGTCCCTTTCACAGCAGCCAGAGATCCATTGATTTTCCTTTTTTCTCTCCTCCAGCCTCGCCCAATTCATTTCGGATTGCTCGATATGAGACATTTTAATTTCTGCTCCCACCTCCGCTTGGTGTCCCTTTTCTATCTCTTTGTGCAACATCTCTTCTTTTTCTCTCACCTCTTTAATCACGTGTGATGAGGTCAGAGTAAACTGATTTACATTTTTTTTCAGTTTCATATTATATTTTGTTTGATTTGTAGTTTGCAAGCAGAGGAAGCTAGACACGTTCATATTGTCGCTTGCTTCACAAACAAAGTGTTACGTCGAATACAGCGAGAAGTGAATATGTGAGAAGAAACCACATCCCAGATCTCAAAGCGAAAAGAAGGAAGGAAAAACCCGCTCACGCGTTCCTCCATTGAAGTACACAGATTCAATTCAATAATATACACAAGGGCAAGCATTTTAGTGCTGCATGTGTTTAAATGTGTGCATATGCGCAGGTGTGTAATCAGCAGTATTCCGACTATGATTGGGCATGGATGTGCCATTATAGAAGCTATGTGCAGTCTGATGGAACCTATTGATGTTTGAGTACACAGGCCCTACTTAATTAGTCCATCACACCCACTGCTTTGGTCTCTATAGGATCCCTGTAAGTGGTTCTCCTTTGCATATGCCATGCGATTTCATAGACTAGCTTCTTTCATTTTTTCCACATAGAATGGTGGGAAGAAAAACCGACATTGTTTGCGTCAGGGCGGATAGGACTGTGTGGTCCAGTCAGAGTGTTCGTCTCACCGGCTGTCTCCCTCTCCGTCGTACGCCTGGAGCTTTCATCACGTGTGTGTCGGACAAAATTTGTGCCACTCTGGCATTTTGCACACTAATCTGGGAGCCTTGCACTCGGCACGGCAGACATTTTGCACTGTGTCATTGATTTGGAATCAAGCTCCGCGCTCCTTGTCCTTCACTTAGCGTTGAAATCAATGATGCCTGCTTCTGACCGATGCATTAAAACCGGCTCCTCCCCCTCCCCTCCCCAGGACTTTGACCTGCGCCTTTAATCCGCTCTGCAGTGCTGCGTTTCTCCTTCACCGCTGGACATGGAAAGGTGCCAACCATGAATATTCAGGTGGTTCCTATAATATTGAGCATTACCTGCTGCAACACAAACAGGTGAGGAAGAGGCAGGAAAAAGTGACGAAAATCTCTCTTTTCTTTGTTTCCCATAGATTGACTTTCTGACTGCAACACACCAGGGGTCGGAAACAGGACCTTACTGTTGTGTGTGTGTGTGTGTGTGTGTGTGTGTGTGTGTGTGTGTGTGCGTGTGTGTGTGTGTGTGTGTGTGTGTGTGTGTGTGTAGTTGAGTGCACATATGGGTATTATACTATATGTTTGTATGATATTTGAAGCCAAGCGGCCGCTCACTGTCCCTTTTCCCCTGCAGGTTGACCTTTGACCCCTAGCATTCCTGCACAGGGTTTGGGCCTTTTCCCTGGTAACCACCTGGAGTGTGACCCCAGACCTCCATCTAGTTTCAAGCAGCACTCAGGTTATTGATGATAACCGTGATATTTTTAAAAATGAAATATTGTGTATGTAATTCAGCGCATGTATATTATGTATGATGGTTACAGTCCGCCATCTACCGACAATCTTATTATGATTCTAGTTCATTTGCCCAAAAAAACAAACAAACACGATGAGCAAAGTAAAAGTATATTTTTCACATTTTCAAAGATTTGCAATAATGTCGTGATCGAGAATTCTTTTGGCCAGGATAATTGTATCGTGAAATTGTGATATTGTGACATGCCTATGGGTTTATATTATATAATGTCCCACATCATGATGAAAATGTGATGAAGAGCTGAGGAACAGAAATCTTGGCCAAACATTTCTGTGTTTTTGAATGGACTCAACTTAGAAGTGGAGGAAGTTCAAGAACACGTGAAAAGCGGAAGCACAGCCCCTTCACTGTCTTGTTGGCCTGCTGCGATGCAAACCCTTTGCATGTGTTGGTCCCATTTCCTGCTCAGTGATGACTTTTTCTTTGTTTGTGGCCGCTGAGGTCACAGGTACTCACAACAAAAAGCCCATCGAAGAAAACCGCAGCTTATTTTTTTCCTGAAGATGAAGCAATTATTACCGACATAGAAGCGACCCAACAAACACGGAGAAGGTGACAACGGGTGGGAAGAAGCGAGCACGGGGGGAAATAAGAGCAGTTAGACGGCCAGGTGGATGGAGACGGTACAGGAACCAACACATGAAGGGGGGGGCATCTCATGCTCGGCTCCCCCGCGGTGCCAGGTTGAATAGACCCGGTACGGATGTCAAAGGAGAGGCCTCTCAGCCACATTGTACACCTATCTGTCCCCACCGCCGCCCAGACAATAGCGTATCCCCTGTTGGCAACTAGGTAAATATTGTGGAAGGTCCGAGGGTGGTTAGAGGTGCGTGCTGGACCTGTAGGTTTAAATGAAAATCAATGGCGGTGAGCGGTTGCGGTCCACAGTGGTGCGTGTGCAGTGCAGTGTGTTCACCTGCAGTGTTTGCAGTAATGGCAGGCTATCATAATCACAGGACACTCAGGAAGGTCATCGTGCTCGGGTCTAAGTGAGCACTCTCCTCTCCTATACAGACTAGGGTAAGAAAATACACACAAATGCATCATGGGGGCATCCATTTTTAGATTATTTTGACATACCATATATACAGTGTATATATATACATTTACTATATATATATATGTCGTTGAAAATGAAACAGAAAGCTTTTCACGGCCAGTTTAGTTTACTCTGTTCTCTTGACGTTTGCACCAGGGTCAACAGTGCGTCGGTGATTCCAAACATTATACATGTTTAAAGGCCATCCTCTACCTTTTTGATTTGATTTCTCTCACCGAGGAACACAAAATCTAAATTAATCAAAATCCAGAAAAACCCATTTTCTGAGGCGCACCTCTTTGCTCCCGTCGTCGGCCAAGCAGAACCGCCATCGCTCACTCACTCAGTAATGAGACACACACACACACACACATACACATACACACCCCTCAGAGAGTTGAGTTAGACGGGGTTAATAAACACAGCTCAAATGTTGGGTGAAGACTGGAACACATGCCCCCGGAATCGAGCCGTTTTGGGTTTCACCGCCGCCCTAAATCTAATTCCGTGTTCTAGAGGTGGTTAGCTGCTACAATTCTATGTTCATGTCATCTAAGAGAAATCCAAGCGTATGATTAGGCCTCGGCAGGTCCGGGTGAGGCCAAGGGGAGGCTGTGGGTGGGATGGGCAGGTTGGTGTCAAGGGGGACTTTCTAATAGGAATTCAGCTGGTGAGAGATACCCCCCCTTTCAACTCTCTCACACACACACACACACACACACGTGCGCGCACACACTATTTTCTACTCTGTTATTGCTCTTTCGCCTTCTTTCTCTCTCACTCATTTGGTGATCTCATGGAGCGAGCCTTTTCCATGGAGGACAATAGCAGTGGAAATGGATTATGATTATAAAGGATAGGTAGTGGGTTGGCGCCCCCCCTCTACCCCCACCCCTCCCAGGCGGCTCTGCCTAAACTCGGGGATCGGCTGACCTGGCCTGGTGATTTCTCCTGTACATACTATATATATTGTGCCAGAGCGCATTATTTGCCGCTCCACTCAAAGAAAGCCCTCCGGAGAGCCCTCTGCTATGCAACCCAAAACCTTTGAAATCTCCTCTTGCTTTTTTTCTTCTTCTTTCCTCTTATGAGGGAACTCAAGTGTGAAGGTTTGATATGGTCAAATAATCAGCATTAATTTGATAGAATCACAAAAGCGATACCTTTTTTTTTTCTTCTCTTCTGTCTCCCACATCAAATAATTAGTTGCACATTTTAGATATTTGATAGCGGTTTGGCCATTAATAATTCATGCTCACTAAATTCATAAAACATCATCGAGTCCCCAGCAAGTAACATTTGATATTACATCTAAGGCCCAGAGCAGAGATGTTTGCCAGAATCCCATCAAATGAAATTTCTAAAAATACTGACTAGCATGTTCTCCCTCAAAGGCTCTCAGTGGCCCTTTAAGAACGACTGGAGGAGAGAAGTCCCCTGCTATCTATTTTCTTTGGCACCACAGCTCTTTTCTGAACGCCTTCCATTTGATTCCCTGCCTCTCTCTCTCTCCCTCTCTCTCCTTTCTCCCCCCTTCCCTCTCCCTCTCCCTCTCCACCCGCCCCTTCTCATGATGTCAATTTAATTCAATCTAAAGGATTTAAAGCGACCAGTATCTTTTTAATGTCCGCCGGAAAGGCACTTGTAACGCATCAAATTTACTCTCACCTTTCTGCTGGGAATTTGAGGGGGAGGGAATAAAGATCAATTATTTCCTGAATCTGAAGTTTCATTAAAATCACTTTTCTCTCTCTGTGTCCTCGCGTCGTTTCAAGTGGGCCATCTGTCTAAACATCTCTCAGGGTTCTTTTTCCCTCTTTTTTTTTCTGATCATTTCCTCGCCTTATTCATGAACCCTAGGAGTCCAGCTTTGTAGTATAGCGTCGGAGCTGGAGCAGCCTACCCCCACTGAATGCAGCTCTGGGCCTCCGCCTGCTCCAGACCCCCCCTCTTCCACCCTGTTACCTCTCCCCCAACTCTCCCAAATAGCCTCCCCTCCCCTGTACCTCCCTCCACCTCTTCCCCAACAAGGACCTGCAGAATCTCTGGACTTGCTACACAGAAATGACCCGCCTTATTGAGATCGGTTCTCCTCACCCTCTGTCCCTCTCTCCCTTCCCCTCTCAACCCCATTCACTGTTTGAGACCCCCCGCCTCGTCCCCGGCCTTCCCTCCTTCCCTGCCTCTCCTCCTTATTGCGGATTTGTATGCAGGCGGTGACCTGGGTGGCTACAAAGCACCGCACATTATTCTTGATCATTCTTCTGCCCCCCGCGAAGCCAGTTATGAGGAAAGATCCCTTAATGATGCTCTGACTATTAACAGTGTTTTATGTCCAAATGTCTCCCTCGTCATCCTAACCAACCGGTCAAATATACATACAAGGAACCGGGGATTCTACTGTGACAAGATTTTTTGGTAAAATATACATAAGCCTGTTTGATTATGGCAGTAATTGCCAAGTAAAGTGCACACTCAGATGACAGCGGGTTTTAGCGCTACTGACGATACATTTGCCTGATTTTCCGACAGCTTTAACATCATTCACTTGTAGATATTTGTAATTCAAAGAAAGAATTTATGAGTTTTAATTGCACTTACTCCCTGAACATGCAGATTCAATTTTTACTCTCCAAATTAACTTGTAACTGACCAAAATAATGCGTCCCAGTGGGTTCTTTCTCATCACGGATGCTGAACATCGCTTATCTTTATTTTGGGAAGCGTAAGCAGCATTTTTCGAACACATATTAGCACAAATGCACGCGCGCGGGTGCATGTGTGTGCGCGTTGTGTTTGGTCGGGCGAGATTAGTCCTGGTCGGTGGCTGCTGTCACTGTGCCAGTATTGTGTCTGCAGCCAGTCCGTCCAGGCCCCCGCGTCTCCCATCCCGTCCCAGGATCATCCCTCTGTCTGCGGGAAGACAAGTCACAGCGCCGGCCTGGCTCGGAGCCAGTGTGGGAGCTCTGGTTAAGCCCCTCTGCCAAGTCTGGATTACACCGAGATGTTAATCATTGGCGAGAATATTAACAACGCTATCGTGTACTTTCTGTTTTCCAAACTGGATCGGAATTTTCCGCGCCGGCCAAACCTGCCACCAGCGAGCGCTTTTGGAGCGCTTCTTTTACGGAGCCGTTGTAAAAAAAGCAGCGTTGCTTTGGATGGAGTTCGGATAAAAAGAGGAATGCCCTTTAAATTCCAGTCTCTTTTGTTGCTTCATTGTTGCAGCTTATTGTGTCATAAGTAATTCTAGCTGACTTCAAAGGGAGTCGGGGCGCAACTGTTGGGTTGTGGGAAGCGCTGCGAAGCTGTCGAACAACGCAAACGACCTCTCTCAGATGGGAACGTTGCAGTGCGTCTCTGGTGAGGAGGGTCGCTTCCCCTGCTTTTTGTCTGCCCTCACATTGATATGTGACCTAAATTTGGCGAATAAAAACGTATAAAGCAGGAACCCGATGCCAAACCTGACCTCCCCATTGTGCCCTAATGCGTGTGTGTGTGTTTGCGCGGAGGTGTGCGTTAATGTACACGGTTCACATTTAATGGGTTTTTGTTGAAGTGAGTGGGAGCTACCGCAATGGGCACAGGGAGCGGCACAGAAATAGATCGTATTTCTGCTTTCTGTGTTTTTCTCCTAATAAACCAAAGCAATATATCAGAATTACGCACGATCGTGGCTTTCCAATATTGGCTAAGTGGATTTGCGTGAGATGTGTGTAGGAAACAAGAGGCCTGTAACCAACTCACTTTGGGGGTATGTATGCATTTGGGGCCCCTATAGTGAAGCAGACAGACGTTCAAATTAGAATGATGAATCGCGCTGATCGGAAGCTACCATTTCTGGTTCATTTTGTCCGCTGGCTTCATCTTGACTGAGCTCCTGGTTGCCGGCGCCCATGTCGGCATGCGGGTTTCGCCTGACAGAGCTATCACCCAGTTTCTGCCTTTATGACAAAGAGGGTGAACATATGAGAGAGACAGAGAAGAGAAGGAGGGCTTGAGCATGGAGAAGCGAAGCGTTGGTGAGCGGAGTCGCTGCATGTGATCAGCAGGAGCTGGACATGCAGGGAGGCTGGAGATCAGGAGGTCCATGCTATCACTGTCTGCCCTACTGGAGAGAGCTCCACGGGGGGGAAGAGGGCCCTCTGGACCCCTTACACTCCCAGCACAGCCCTCACTGTGCCGGGAAAAACATTCCTCACATACTCTCATTATAGACCTGTCCATCTTCCTCTCGTAGGAAAGTTCCTGTTGGCTGGAAACCTGTTGATGGAGTACTCAGGAGTCACCAGCGTCCGGTTGTTACCGATTTGCGTATCTTAACAGGTCTAACATTTTCTCTCTCTCTCTCTCTCGCTCTCTCTCTCTCGTCCAAAAACGCCTCGCTGCTCGCGGTAGCAGAAGGAAAGTCACGCCTGCACACGTGCAGCTGCCGAAACTTCCCGCCGACGCTCACATGAGTTTGTTTTCTGTCGCGATGCTGTTTGCTGTTGCCTTTTAGCACACGCACACCTTTAGCTTCGGCACTGGACGTTAGCCGCCGAGACAGAAACGTCTCTTTACGTCGCCGCTCAGCTACGGTTTCATCTCACGGTTTATATCCGTGTGCCGTAATTTAACCAGAACTTTGGATGGGTGTTTTTCTTTACAGGCAAGAAAGTTTCACTTCGACAACCGTGTTGCTCTCTGAAGCCTTAATGAACTCATCAGTCAATAACAGTCAATGACAGCCGCTTCCCCGCGTTATCAGTATTCACGCGGGAAATGGCCAGCTTTCTAATTAAGTGGATCAGAATTAATCAAGCAGCCGTTCACTGGGGCTGCGTGTCAGCGGAGGAAGCAGCCATCGCACACACACACACACACACACACACACACACACACGTAATTAAAGCACATATAGATATTCAACCTTAAAAATGCACCTATTTTATACATCTCATTATAAAAATCATTAAAACTTAGTTAATTAGTTAAAGGCGTAGGTTCACATTTTGCATTTTGTTTTCTCACCAGCACATCCCAGGTCAGCTCATGAAATACTACATTTTTAGCATGAATAGATTTATTATTTTTTGTATCTTCACCTTCCGAGATCAACCTTCTTTGTGACTTCTTTACACTGATGGAAATCTAACTTTGTCTGCATCTGAAACTGTTTGGCATTTAAACTCTGGTCTTGTTGATTTTTGGATTTCACTAACCTTTCGGAGGCGAGTCTGCGCTTCGTTGGTATTTGAGCACGTGTTTGGGTACCTTGTGTGCTTTGTGAGAGAGGCAGTGTGTGTGTGTGTGTGTGTGTGTGTGTGTGTGTGTGTGTGTGTGTGTGCCCACATGCACGTATACGTCTTCCTACAGTATTTAAGCATGTGCTTGTAAAAAAGCTTTTTTAAAGCTATAAGTCAGAGTGTGTGTGTGCATGTGTGTGTTTGTTGCTTTAATGTTGTTGTTGCTCGGATGCCCTCTTCATCCCGAGCCACCGATTCAGCTGGGTGCCCTCCCCCAGCTGACCTTTTTAATGTAAACTGCTTGTTTTAAGATGCCATCTCGCATCAGGGCAGAGCGGCTGCTGGATGCGACTCTAGTGTTGCGGGGAATCAGGGGGGCAATTCAGAGGTGGGGAGAATCCGTCTGAGTGACCTCTCGAACCTTTGACCTTTTAATGAAGCTTTTATTACTGACATCCATGGTAGCTTTGTTTTGTTTTGAACTTAACCCTCATTGAACCCCGGAGTTGAAGCTCTTCCCTCTCGCCCTCTCGCACACTGCTTCCCGCCTTCTTGTCCGCGACTTATTCTCCTCTTGCCTCATTTCATTGCTTTCTTTCCCGTCTTCTCTCTCTATCCGTCCTTTCAACAATATGCTAAAGGATGATTTGTTTAGTTTGGTCCGAGGTCTGTTTCACCTTCCAGGGAGAATCCCACACGCCCAACCTTTTCCTTACAGGTTGGACGCACGATATTCAGAGCATTATTGCAGAGAGTAATGCTTTGTTTGCATATGCAGGCAGCCGTAGGTGGGGTTTACTGCCTTTAAGGTCAATGATATGTTCACATAATTGAGCAAAATAGAGACATAAATAAAAATGTATATTATTTATTCATCTTGGGGTACAATGAGACCTGGCCAACATGGCCACATAACAATATTTACAGTAACTTTAAATCTGTCCATGTTATCTTTTTAGGTAAGCTGCCAATATATATCCGCGAGAATTTCATTATTGTCATCTGAGGGCCACCGTCGGTAATTCATGGGCGCCTGTGACGAAGAGATTATCTTCCAGGTGAGGAAATGGGGCAGTTACTGATCAGATTATGTGAAGAAAGCAGCCCGAAGCAGCGCGAGCCATCGGCGCCACACAGCCAACAGCAGGAGGATATGAGGCCGACATGGATTAAAGCGAAGGGGCAAAAAAGTGCCCCGTTGGGAAAGAACAGTTACATGTGACGACGCTACAGATAAACACAGCCGCTGATCTGAAAGAGCCGGACAGAGAGGAGATGGGGCCTGAGTCCCGAGAACACAGTAGGTCAATTTAATTTGTTGGCATGCAGTAGCTGTTCATCAAGTGAAAAACATAATAAAATAAAAATCACTGTTTTCACAAGTCATCACTAGCAGCTGCTAAACCCCTGGGTTTTATCAATAGCATGTGATTTCACGGGCTATCATTGTAATTCTGTGTGTGCCGACAACCTGACATCTCTTTCTGAGAGAGACTGTGTGGAAGTTTATCTTAATCCCTCTCGTCACATTCAGACAGTAGAGACCTCAGACCTGAGCTGAAGGATTTACTGCAGCAGGATGTTGGGGATATCTCAATCTGCTGTAATTCAGCAGTAATTGTACCTTTTTTATTTATTTTTCTCATGGCAATCTCCAGTATGCATGCACATGCCTTTAGCGCGAGCTATGTGGTGCTTAGGAGCAGTGTTGTAGTTTGTTTAATGCTCCCTATACATACAAATACATACAAATAAATGGAGAGGCAAGTAATGCATGTTTACGTCCATATGTATATATATTTTAAACAATTGCGAAGTCCGATGCAAAGCGTATTAAACAAGTAATATTTAACCAAATACAAGAGAATGACAAAGCACGCCTCGTCATGCTTACAGAAAAAACACTTTTTATGCCGAATAGTTTTCACAGTGATGACGTTCTTCAACCATTAATGCAGAAGAATTTTCTTTGAGGACTGCTGGGTCCTCAAAGAAAATGGAGCGGTGTTACTTAACCCTGTTTATTATGTCTCGGTGCAGGATTCTAAGTTAAAGTAAACATAATGACACAGAATCTCTATTTATCACATGTATCCTGCTGTCTTTCATTTGTCAGAGGGATATTTGTCCTCAGTTGGTAGCTAAACTGATTTGGCAGGTACACGGATACCTGCCTGTGCATCATACACTAACAACAGTCAGTGCTGCTCTGTATTTTAGTCGCTCTTAGGTTTCTTCTTCTTCTCCTTCTTCTTCTTCTATTCCCTCGAGCTCCAGCCGTTGGTAGATTGAGCAGAAAACAGCAATGCAACCCTCCATTTCCCCTTTGCCCAGTCCTGTTCTCTCTACTGTCCCACGGTGCACTTTGATTATGAGCTGCCTGCTTAGCCTGTGGCTGTCTGGCACACTGACCCCGTGAGAGGCCACAGTGTGTGTGTGTGTGTGTGTGTGTGTGTGTGTGTGTGTGTGTGTGTGTGTGTGTGTGTGCGCGTGCCACCCCTCCTCTAGCCCAACATCAACTCATGTCCTAGCTGTTATAAATAATTCATTGGCCATTTGAGGCCCCGGAGCAGAGGAGCACTTGTGCGAGCCTTTAGTGATGGCCTTTAGTCACTCCCTACAAACACCCACTTAAACAGTCTTCACACACAAGAATACACTCCTCTCGAACCCACACCAGAGCAGCCACTTAAACTGTCACAGCAGATCAATGGGAAGCCCAAACTCCACATTATCCTCTCGTACCAAAGCTGAGATTTGTTTAATTCTTCTTTTCATCCTCCACCTGACAATACCGGGAGCAAATATATGTTCTCCTTTTGGTCTGTGCATCATTACATCACAGAGCTCGCCCTTGTATCTGTATCCAGAAAGTCCAGCTAGTCGGTGTTGGTGTCCTGAAGGAGAAAGAGGAGGAGGAGGGTGTTGTGGGGCAAAAGCACCTGTTTTTTTGTGTTTTTTTTTTTTTCTTTCTGTTGAGGCTCCAATCTGCTGTCTGCCTCTGGTTTTCTTGATGTGGCGTGCGGGTGAAGGAACGGGGCAACCGGCCCGAGAGCTAATCGAGAGGGGTGAGGGAGACGTGGCGCCAGCGAGACAGGGAGGGAGAGACGGAGGACGAGGCGTCGGGAGGTCAGAGGAGCATCCCGGCTCCCTCGGAGAGGAAGAGAAGTGTCCGGTAGCACCTGCCTCATTACCGCCCGCCCCCCCCACGCGGCTGACGTAACCCCGGTAACCCCGAAGAATATACATTAGCCGCGGGGCCATACCTATGGGCCACGCGAACACATTTGTACAAGTTTTCGCCGATTAACTAATTCAGAAGTGGGCTTCATTATTCCGCCGCCCTTAATTGAGATAACAATGCAAATTCCCTTCATTAACTGTGACATGGACAATTTCTCCCGGGCTCCGCAGGGACACCATTATATTCAGAGCCCACGGAGCAGGTTGCAAGGTGTCATCAGATATTCAAATGGCATGCTTGTTTAATTGCAGTAAATGTAGCATGTCCGGACAGGTTGGCGGAGGACATTTGGAGTGCGTGCCTGGACGTTTTTTTTGGGGGGCGCAGGGGGGGTTTGTGTGTGTCGGTATGTAGTTGTGTGTGTGTTTTGGTAATAGAGGCATTTGGATGGTGGTTAAGGTAGGAGTCAATTCAAGGTGCAAGTGTGTGTGCGTCTGAGTGAGTGAGTGTGCGGGGCCGGTGCACCCCTCCCCCCCCCGCCACAGGCAGCTGTTTGCAGGCCCCTGTGCGATCCCGTGGGGCTCCTGAGGGAGTGTGTTGTTGGACTCTTGTCTTTTATGGCGGCAGCAGTAAACATGACAGGCTGTTTGGAGACCATCTGTTTCCAATGGCTGCCGCATGGTAACAGGGAGCTCAACCTGAGATCTGCTCGGTGTCTGTCTCAGAGGTAGCAGTCCCGTCTCCTGGCTTCCACGAGGAGGAGGAGGGGGGAGGGATTGTGACGGGGGAGACAGAGACGGGAGGCGGGTGAGAGAGAGAGAGAGTGAGAGAGAGAGAGAGAAAAAAAAGAGGGAGTCCAACGAGTTGAACCCGGCATCTGTATGTGCTGCCTAGCATCAAATAGCACCCTGAGGACCCGCAGGTACAACCCGACAGCCGCACATGCACAGCAAACACACACACACACACACACACATGCATACGCAGACGCACACACAAAAGAATTACCTGCTTTAACACACAGAGCAGACGCACAAACACCTCAGGCCATTAAGCTAAAGCAGTATTACTGTAAGAGAGGCGGTCCCAGAGCGCGACAGATTGAGTCAAGTTCTTCTAACACTCTCTGGCTGCCGACGCGGCGCCATGTCAAAAGCCTATTTCCCTCAACACCTCCTCTTGCCAAATTGAGATGAAGAGGAGGATGGGAAGAGACTGTCACACTCCTCTTAACACATAAGTCGCTAATATGTCTCTGATGCACTCATTTGCTCACCTCACTCATTAATTTGGGTCCTTTCTCGCTTTAGCGGCACTCAAATCAAAACAGCGCGGGTAGCTTTGAGGTGTGACACGGACTGATTTGCAGGTCTTTTACCTCTGAGGGCATCTTGTTGGCATTGCAGTATCACTGATGCATTTTATTCTCTCTCTCTCTCTCTCTCTCTCTCTCTCTCTGTTGTCCTTTGTTGAAATCAGACTTTAGTAAAACACCGGTGACCCAAGCGCTCCTACCGGCTGCTTCACACAGTTTATTTATTTATTTATATATCATGAATCCAGAGGTGTATCTGTTGAGGCACGGTTGGCTTTCCTCTTGGCCTTATTATTCTTTGAAGGATATTTACTTTCCCATCATTACCCCGCTTAAACACTCCATCCTGAAAGGCCCTGAACCCCCCCTCCTCTTTCTCGCTCGCTCTCCCTCCGCCTTGTCATCTTACTCTCCCCGAACGTACTCACCCATTAAAGAGCCGCCGCGGTCCGCCACTCATTATAGCTCAGTACGTTTACATTGAATAGGTCATTGGGACCCAACTAAGTGGAACTAATGTGGGACAGAATAGTGGAGGGTTTGGCTTCAGTGTTACGCAAACCCTGTGCTCTGTAATAAGGGATCTCTAAGCAGGGGGAGTGCCCGGCTGATCCCAGAACAAATCTGAAGGCTTGTTTGTTGTTTGTTTGAGGGCTGTCTGTTTGTTTCTCCGGGGGCTTTTTTTTAAATAGTTTTTTTGTTGCAGTTTAAGGGCAACAGGTCAACTTAGTTAACGGAAACCTCACTTGCCTTTTACAGTGTAGAATGTTCACTGTTAAAGATTCCATTGTGCTTCTTTTTCTTTTTCTCTTTTCGCCGTGGAATCGTTGCCCTGCATACAGTATTGGTCTTGTGATTATGCAGGGACAAGGATGCAGAAGGCGAGGCCATATGGTGGATGTCTCAACGGCATCCTGACGGAGAGAAGACTCGGGGCCCGGGCCGCAGGGTCACTCCTTGACACCGACTACCGCGCGCCATAAAGAGACAGCAATTATATACACACAGCCAGTCAACGACTGCACGGTCGGACTGAACGCTTTCAGTGTTGCGTCTCTTCGACTGTGAAACATCTGTTGTGTTTATGGAAATACAGCCGCCGCTATTTTTTTCCCGCTTCTCTTCTCTTCACGCTGACAATAAAGTCTCTCTTCCTACACAACATGTGTTAGGTCTCCAGTTGAAGTAAACAGGCAGCAATTCTGTATCTTGTTTCTACTTCGTAGGCTCGTCTGTGGGTGCAGGAGATGAGAGTTGATACTTACACCTCTGGCTTTATACATGGTGGGTGGGAGCACAGCAGCTGGGTGACTTTTATTAACACGGTGCGTACGTGAGCGCGTGTGAGCGCCTTGCAGCCCGCGGACACGCGCATTCCCAGTGCGTTGGGGCAGACGCAATAGGCCGCTCTATCAATTAACGCTTACTTCAGCGGAAGACAAATAGATTTCCTCTCGTCGGCTATAGGTGCGTGGTCATTTTTGCCGAACATTAAGAGAGAGCGAGAGGCAGAAAGAGGAGGGAGAACGGGAGGATGTGAATCCACTTCAACTGGATTTAGCTGTATGGAGTGAGATAGATCAAATATTGAGTAAGTGAAGGAAGGGCATCACCACATCAAAGGCATGGATTGGGGAGGCACAGGGAGAGATTAAAGGCAGCCTTGAAGAAGTGGGTGAAGGAGACCAAACCGCGGCGGTTGTAGCCGCGCCGGATGGGCCAGTCGATAGTCGACCCACTGCACCGCTCCTCCAAGTCGCTGCTATCCGAGCTCCTTTTCTTTCTCGGGCTGCCAGATCTTAAGGATCTCACACCGTGACCTTGAGGAGGAAAAGGGTCATGAGAGTCCAGGGAAGAGGAGCGGAAGAAGAAGAAGAAATTATTCACAGGATGAACACCTTCGGAATTCTCCGTTGGAAGAAGTTCTCGGAGAGTCTCCGCCGATCCCTCTTTCATCCTCCTCCTCCTCCTCCTCCTCTTCCTCCTCCTCCCACCTTACACACATTATGTAAAAGGTAGAGGTAATAATATCCCAAAGTATTGCATATTTCTCAAGACAGCCAAATAATTGAAGAGGATTGCAAAGGAGAGGACACGGCAGTACGTAAACAGAGTTGAGTGGAGACCCAGACCCCTGCTGATTCTGGCCCAATCAGCCGGCCCTGTTCTCGCCCAGCTTGTGTGCCCGCCTGCCTGAGCTTGGCTAGGTTTGAAAAGTCAGGCTTGTGGGTGGATGCTACTCATAAATATGTATTTGGCTTAAGCCGTGTAGTCCCACTGCTCTCTGCTCTGCCTTATGCTCCTCTCACTCGTCGGTCCTTCATAAGTTAGGGATGCAACTTCCTGGGGCATATTCATGAAAGGCAGAACAAAAGAATGATTGATGCGAGATTTCTTCTGTTACAGGCTTCCACTGCAGGGGGATTTTTCCACTACGCCTGTAGAAGGGGGATTCAGGACATCAGAGATAAATAAATAAAAAATCCAGGTAAATGCCATCGCTGTAGAAGCAGATTGCTGCTGCGAAATAAAGAATACAGTGAAACAGTCAAGCAGGTCCACCACTGCTGCTGAGACGCGTAAACATCTGGGGATTAAAAGATTTGTGTCAAGACTGTGAAATCTTGGGAGAATCTGACACCGACACACAGAGGCCCCCCTTTGGTGCATTTAAACGACGCACCGGTCGAGCAAACTAACTCCAATGTAAACACGCTGCTGTCCTTAATATACGCTCAGAACAACTTGGCTGAAGAGCCAGGCAGCGCATGCAGGACGGGATGGAGGAGGATGGGTCAAACAACCACCGGACCGTCACTCAGGACACCACTGTTCATTTACCAAGAAAACTAGAAGCAAAGGTTGACATTTTGTCACGTCAGTGAGTCACATATCACATGGTCCGCTTGTTACGTGACCCGTTTGTCACTCGCTATACACATGAGTCACTAGTCAAGGAAGTTAACGTCAACCACGCACTTCTTCTATATTCAACTAAGGGGTTCATATTGGATTAACCTAATCCTGTGATGTGCATGTATGACTGACAAGCATAGGGCCACTGACCAAGCTTCGATATTTGAAGCATTGGTGTGAGATTGGTGTGATCTATCATCTATCTATCTATCTATCTATCTATCTATCTATCTATCTATCTATCTATCTATCTATCTATCTATCTATCTATCTATCTATCTATCTATGTCTCCGTCTGTCCGTTCATCTGTCTGTCCACCGTCAGTTCATCCATCTATTTGTGTCTTCACAGATGGCTTCACTGATTCATTTTCAAAGCTCATTAGCAAGGGATCCATCAAACCAACCCCATCGGAATAAGTCCTTAAGCGTAATTTACTGTACATCGTCCCAGAACAAGATTCAGCTTCCACCTTGAAAATTGAGATATGTCCGACTGAGCACATAATCCTGATCCTGAATTTTGATTTCGGCAGCAGCCAGTGTTTCTTATTTTTTTTCTCGGAGGGTGCACTCTTTCTGTACACGCTTCAAGTCAAAAGGCACAGAAGCTAAGACCCTAAGATCTCTGCATGTACAATCTGCTGGGAATCTGTCATGTGACATCCCTTTTTATCTACACAGTTGGTGTGTGTGTTTGTGTGTGTCTGTGACTGAGTAAGCGTTTGTGCGTGGACGTGTGTGTGCGCGCTTGTGTGTGCGAGGTAGCCTCAAATAAGCATTGGAGCACCATCTCTTTCTCCCAGCCCGTTATCTTTGTGTTTCCTCAGCCGCCTGCTTGCAGTCAGCTTAGTGAGGACGTGCTTATCCATATTCTGCAGTTAAAAGCCATGTCAGACCTCACCATAATTGATTTCCTCTTTGATTTTATAACTGCATTTGAAGCACTGTCTTAATCAGAAGCTCTATATTGTCAAGCCCTGCTCCTTCCCTTCTTGCCTTTATTTATGCTTGTGACAGTTCCTGCCCTTCTTTTTTCCCTCATAACACTATTATTAGCCTCAGACAGAACAAGTGCTTATGTTCTCTGACAATTTCTCAGAAATCGTTAAGATCCCAACAAACAAGACGTAACGCCTTGCCTGCAAAAACATATCTTTAGGCCTTGATCTAAAATAATAACATGATAACACATGATTGATCTTCTTCTTCTTATGTAAAAGGGTGAGAATCCCATATCTTGGAAAAGCTGCTTTTCACCCTCCAGGGCTGTGAGTTGTTTTTTAATTGTATGATTCTGAAGCAAGACGCAACCCAACAGAAGGTGAGGCTTTTTTTTTGTATTAAATGAAAAAGAGCGCCACAAAAAATGAAAGAAGACTTTTACTAATGCTTACTACATGATCACAGACTCTGATGTTTAATTTACCCTCTACACAATGTTCTGCACTTATTAAAGATTGTGTTTGTGTCTTCTTTTGCTTGGAGCCTGCAGACCCCCGACTCAAACCCACCATTGTGCACGTGTGCACGCGTGTGCTCGGTTCAAAGGCCGACAGCTAGAAAGGGAATCGTCATCGACAGAGAGACTCGGGGAGATGCAATCATTGTTCTTTATTTTTGTCTTGTTGCATGTCACCCTCGTCCCACTTTTGAAACCAATGTACGTTCTATGCCTTTATTTCAACGAGGAATGATTGTCAAACTGGGCCAGATTATCAAATATAAATGGGATGTCAACAATCTGTCAAAACACAACAAAAACATCACGGAACGTGGACATTTCTCTTTGAACGCGCAAGTGCGGTTTCCTCGTGAAGGCTCGTCAGAGGAGAAGTTTAGGCGTGTAGTCTCTAATCTGAATGCTGCTGGAGAGAGGAGAGAAGGATGACAGTCTCCCGGCCGCGGGCCAAACCCAACCTTTCAATCTTTGCTCTGCAGGGACTGACCGCTCGACTCTGCCAGCCGAGTGCTGCACACCGAATGCTGCAGTAACCTTGACAGGAGCTGACCTCTGCAATTATAATCCCTATTTTCTGATGTATCGGTGCTCTTTTTTTTACTGATTCCGCGCTGTAGAGTGAAAAGTAACTCGGCCCACACTCCCTATTCCCATCCAAAACCCTGCTCCTATCCTGAGCTTTACGATAAGCCTATCTCCTATTCTGCTCTTGCCTTTGTACTCATATACCCCCCCCCCCCCATCCACATCCCAGGCTATATCCCAGAAATCACCATCCCCTCTGCTATCCTTCCCTCCGAGGCCCGTCCTCTCCGGGCCCAGCCTGGCGCTAACTCCTGCACACAGTAGCCTGTCCACCCTGTGCCCCGGCTGTCAGCTTTCCAGGCCGGCTGCGTTGACAAGGGGAGGCCACTAGGGCTGTCTGTCACGGGGTTATTCTCGGGGCGGAGACGGTTCAGCTGATTCGCTGACACCGGCTGGCGTGTGCGGGGGCTGGAAGGGCGGGTGTTTGGCGGGGATTCGCTACGTCCGTGTGTGTGTGTTTGAGTGAGCGCATTTGGCGGGTAGCTACCAGGGGTTAGCCTTGCCAGATGACAGGTATGAGGGAGGCGGGGAGAGAGACTCGGGAGGCAGGAGGAAAAGCAACACCGGGCTGGCTTTCGTCAACACACCTACGCGCGGCACATAGACGTGCTCACACACACATGGCCAGTTGAAGGGCAATGGGTTCCACGCCTCAGCAGCTGGGAATAAATGCCCTCAGGAGAGGTGTGTTTTAATCAGAGAGCTGTGGGTATAGACAGCGGGCAAAGTGCTAACCAATTTAAAAAGACGTTGTAGATTTGTACAGGATCTGTGCCTACCTTCTATAGCACTTATTCACAAAAAAGACTGGGTCGGGACCCAAAGGTGGGTCGCGGGAGACTTAATCACGATTCATTCATCTGCACTATACTTGTAAGCCACATGAGGGAGCCTGCATGTTCTTATTGTTCTGATAATTATGGCCTATAACAGTGAAGCTAATATGAAAAGGCCAGTGTGTTGTGTGTTCTGTTGGTTGAGGAAATGAAAGGGATGAGATAGCTGTTTAACCTTTCAATAACACCCATGTCACATTATCAAACATATACAGTATAAGATGACGTGGAAACAGCAGTCAAAATTTGAACCAGGAATGTTCATTTACGCAGAAATTTGCTCACAATTGATTTAGGCCCTCACAATTCAGGAACACTCTTCACCAGCACCAGTATGGCAGCAACCTAAAACACATGTTTCCTATAGTGTATATATACCTGAGGTGATATTGTACACATTGTATACATTGTCTGTCTGCTCAAAAAACGTCACCATCACTTGTTTGACTTTTCATAAAACTCTTTATTACTAAAAGAGTAATGGTGACATTGTGTGGTAAGCAAAAAGGCTGACCACACAATAACATAAAAATCATGACAACCCAGAGGTAAGTCTGTGGTCATTTTGCAGTGACAGTAATGGATCCATTCTCATTTACCTTCGTCTGAGTCACATGTGCGATTACAACCACTTGTATGTACATTATGTGTTTTTTGGTCAGTCTATATGATCATCTGGCATCCCAGAGCAGTCAGGGAGAGCCTTCCACCCTGTAGTCCCGTCGGGGATCTGAGGATCTAAGGACTGACATTCAAGCTATAAAGTGTCTGTGCTGCCTTGGAGGGTCCCAGGCTTTGACGTCCTCCACTGTTTCTTCAGCAATCTGATGCCCCTGCTCAGATGGCTGTCCTTTGGTGTGTGTGTGTGTGTGTGTGTGTGTGTGTGTGTGTGTGTGTGTGTGTGTGTGTGTGTGTGTGTGTGTGTGTGTGTGTGTGTGTGTGTGTGTGTGTGTGTGTGTGTGCGTGGCCATGTTGGGACAGTAGGACATTAGGAGAGTGTCCTGTGCAGATGGCGGCTGATCAACTGTGCAAACATATATGTCAGAGTTACTTTTCAAAGGTTTTAGATTGAACAGGTTTACTGTAACTATATATGTGCATTAATCTACTGAATATGCATTATGTGTGTGAGTGTGTGTGCGTGAGAGAGGTGGGGATAATCCCTTGATCTCCATCAGAAGGTCCCAGCGACATGCCGTTGCTGACTTTGGCCACAGGAGCCAGGACAGCCCAGGCGCCAAGGCCGCCCCAGTTCCCCTCATGTGGTGCCAGCGCCTTGGGCCTTAAACAAACAGGGTCAGCTCACAGAGACAAAAGGACTGACATGGATCCACTGGAATCTCAGGCGAGTCTTCAGATTTGCTCCATCCACAAATCTGTCAGCAGCTGTACTTTGTAGTGGCCCTGGATGTTCTTATCGGTTGGAATATACGGAAAAAAGTTGCTGCGTTTGAAGCCTTGCACTTACTTTAATGTCTGCCTTTGACGTAACAATATGCCTTGGCATCCTTTGATAATTTCCTGGCTCATATATATATATAGATCAAGAAAACAATTACAGAGAAGGCGCTCACTCGATAATGTCTTCTCTGCTCTTACCTTAGACCTCAATTATCATCTTGAGAGTTTCCAAGTCTTACATTAGATAAATGGCAATTGACTCTGTTCTGTTTCCTATAATAGAAGCAGCATCCTGACATTGCAAATGAGATAGAGTTTGGGCATTAGTATTCCGTTAATTTGACCCTAGGCGCCTCCATGCAATCAGATCTGAAGCCAAAGCACTTAGCCTATGCTAAGGATTAATGACGGCCATCTAAAACAATTTGGGAGCCAATCAGTTGAACTGAAGAGGGTAAATCTAATATGATAATTTATCTGCATCAACGCGACTCGCCTGGCAGGGAGGAGTATGCTAATTGCGCGACCCTTACCTAGTGACTGGATGCACACAGCTGGGTGTGCTGGCTCTCGCTCTGCTATTAGAGGGAACTTTGAGGGACTTTGGAGTTTGCTGAAGCGAGTTCTCCTCTGAGGGTGATGGGAAGTGAACCCCGCCGCTTCACACTGAGCTCAGCCCTGCTCCCCTCAACCCCTCCATTTCAATTTCCATAATGTGCCCGCCTCCAATGACATGACAGCAAGGCGCAAATAAGTGTCTATATTGGTATCAGATGAAGATGTAGAGGATAGGGGTTTTAATATGGCTGGAAGGCCTCCCCGAGGGACCATTTTTGCCACTGCAGAACATCAGTTACACAGTTACTACAATAGTCTCTTAATTGATTCGTTTAATTAGCCGGAGATGGAGCTAGCGCTGCAGCCTGTCATCCTGTATCAGAGGGGGTCGCCTCGGCAGCCCGCGTTCCTCTTACCCCACACCAGTCAGACTTCCATTAAAGTGTAATTATATGTAAATGAAAAGTCCATGAAGCCCATTCTCAAGTTGACCACTGAAACAATCCTGTCTTTCAATGCCTGCTTTTTCTTTTCTTTTCTTTCTGGCACTCTTTTACTAATGAAAAGAGTGCAGAGGAGCATTAGAAGAAGAAAAAGCAGCAGGCAGACTTTTTACTTTATTTTAACACATTTAAAAATCTTTTGCGCCTACTTGTGAAAGACAAGCAATTAATCGGCGCTTTTGATGGAGAGGTAACTCTGTAAATCAGTTGCCTGCTTTGTGTTGCGGGAGAGTAAGTGCACTTGGGTGACTTGGGGGTTGTAAGGGAGAGTGGGGATCAGGGGGCCCTGTATGGGGGTATGTAAGAGTTTCTATTTAAACTGATGCTTCTCAACAAAAAACAGCCACCCTTTCAAATCCTATGCACACACTCCCCCTCCCCATCGCCTAGTTGTATGCCACAGGCCCAACTTCACAAGCCCTCTTGGTATGAAGTTGGAGCCACAGAGCTAAGAGCAGGGGAGTGATTACAACTTCCTTCAGTGTGAATGGTGCAGATGTCGGCCTGGCCTCAGTGAAGCAGAACAATGCCCTCAAAGGCGTCTGGACACAATGGGCCTTTCTCCTCCGCCGGAGATGTCTCTCTATAGCAGCTTGCAGCGCGGGGATGCTAAGCAGGTGGCACACAGAGAGAGAGAGAGAGAGAGAGAGAGAGAGAGAGAGAGAGAGAGAGAGAGGGAGAGACAGAGACGGGCCCTTTCAAGATCCCCTTCGAACTGAAAAGCATCAGTGGGTACATGTGTGGAGGAGTCGCCGTGGATTGCTTCTGTGGTCAGTCTGGGCATTAGCGTCTGGAGGTGTCACTTAGCCGTGGATTAGCCAGGCTGCCTGTTCACTGGGGATTTTCCCCCCATTGATGGGCCACCGAGAGAAACCGGGGATTGATGCTCTCTGGCGTCTCTCTCTCTCTCTCCCTCTCTCTGATCTGCCCCGGCTTGGTCGAAGATTGAGAGCTCCTTACAACCTCCCCTCCAATCCCTATTCTTATATGACTCTTATGGCACTTTATGCAATATTTTTGTCTTCTTTACCGGGTACAATACTAACCAGTAAAGTGTGACAGATAAAAACCTTTTCAAAGCGGTATTGTACTTGTATGTACTGTACTCATCATGGGCCTCTGCTTGATTATGTTTACCACATGCCATGTGTTTGTGTGTACCAAAATGGAAGCACCCTGCTCTTATGGATTTGCAGATTTAATTATGACAGCACGGGCGTCCCACCGTGTGTTTACCACAAAGAGTCCCTCTCTACGGAGCTGAATGATTCGCTCTCCACTTCCCCCAACTGCGTGGCATTGCTGTGTTTTTTCCCCCCCTCTCCCCGAGCCCAGCGGAGAGCGGTGGGGACAAAATGAAGAAGAGTCACCTGGCGTCTCCTCCCAAGGTCTCGCAGAGCTAACATGTAATGAATAAATTAATATCTAATGAAGGAGAGGGCCACGATTACGCTCACCCTGCACTCACGCCATCGGGGGGAAGACAGAGGTTGAAGGCACTAAATACTGCGGCGGATGCCGTGAATCGACAAACAACATCAAAAGAGGGAAAAGAGCGGTGCTAAATACTTTGCGTGGCCTCCCACTGTGCTCATTTGAGCAGAAGTTAATGTCATCTGTACTTTCCTTCTTTTGTCTTATTTGTGTTTTCATCTGGTGCGGTTCACGCTGGAGCGCCGCTTTCATCACAGTGTGGGCTGATTAAAGATGTTTGACTCTTGTAAGTAGGGCTTTTTTTTATTTATCTATTTTAATAATTGTTTCTGAATAGTGAGTAATGATTTATATCATTTTTTTTTGGGCTGCGTTGTCTCGTTCAGGCAGTAAAGAGCCTCGTATTAATTCTGTCCGTCCAGATCGGCCTGCTTCTAAAGGATGAACTGAACCATTTTCCACTTAATCATTTCCACCTTCTTGCTCTTTGTGAAATTACTGACTTACTAATAACAACCCCAACATCCCTCTGTGTGTACAGTCTGGTGTATGATGGTGGCAAACGCTGTGCCCACAGATTTTTACCTTTCTTGTGTCTTGTGTCTTTTGTCATTGAGGGATTTAATGCGTCACTGGCACACGTGCAGGCAGAGTCCTGCTGGGCCGTTGCTAATGTCGAGGCCCCCTCGTGAGAGTACATTATCTCTGAACCGTCCTATTATTCTGGAACAGTCCTGACTTCTAATGTGCCTATCTGTGCGTCCCCGGATATCTGGCGTCATTATGAGGCAAACCAACAATCCATTATTCTCATCTCTTGTCATTATTGCAAGCAATACTCCATTAGTTGAAGTTCTGTTGTTTAGCTCCCTTCATTTACATGAATGGCAATTTCCTGTCCGACAAGTATACTGAAAAAAAAAAAAAAAAAAAAAGAATCCGCACAGAGGCCACGTGTCATGGGAAGAGAGATTTTCCGCGCGGTTCGGATTGAGAATACATTAGAGAGACACAAAGGCCAAAACTGTTTCAGTTTGCAAAAAAAAAGCAGCTCATCAAATGACATAATGGTGTTATTATGAAGACAATGCTGTTGTAAAGCTCTGCACTTAAGGATGATAAAAGGAAAAAATATATTTTCAACACGATGCACCGAATCATAATTTCTGAAGATGCATTCCTTTTTCAAGGCACTCTAACTGTGCCATATGTTTCCTACTAATTACATCAGGACGTAGACTTCCATGCACATAGCATCCTTTGAAATACATGTTGCATGACAAAAAAATCCCCATCTTGGAAGAATAATACTGAATGGTGAAAGATTGATATTCTTGGGTATTCAATACACTCTGTCGGAAAGCTCACATTGCCCAATACTCTATAGATTTTCCCACCTTAAAGTACATGTACAAACCCATACATCCCAGATGCATCTCTCTGTTTTTATTGTGTGTCCGTCTATATGTGACTTCATACTGAGTCCATTATGCGCTTCTGTTTATTCTCACACAGCAAATGAGCCAAAACAGCAGAAACAGACTTTTTCTCCATATCAAATGTTCTTGAAACTATGTTTTATTTATGTGATAAATTAAAAAAAGACATTTGTTTTTCTGATCATTGTATTTCTGGATACTCAGTGTTAGTGCACATGAACAATGGAGTAAAAAAAAACAACCTGCAATAGTGTGTTTGAGTGGAAGTGGCTTCACAGAAACAAAGAAAGGGAAACTAATCAAATAGACCAATCAGTGTCTGTGATGAATGTAAACAGTGTAGTTGCCAGAGGTGAGACATATTAACCTCTACCCTGAATCAAATCTGATATTTTTAGCTGCGGTGAGCAGCCACGCTGTACTTTGATCTGCTGCCCGCGCACGGAGAAAATCTGTGCTGATCTGCACGTTTGCCGACTCCTTGGAGGAAATTACCAGAGCGTTCTCTGGCCACATTGCACAATACGATGAAAGTAGAAAAATAAAGAGAGAAGGGGAGCGAGGGAGCGAGGGAGGGCAGTGGCCAGCACAGCCATCCTAGCATGGTGGGGGAAAGACTTTGCACTGGTCGTAGAGAATTTCACGTTTCTTTCTTTTCTTGAGAGTTCTTGAAATGAGTCTTTTCCTCTCCTTGCTCCTTGTTCAATGTCACTCATGAGTCCTCCGTGGGTGATAGAGATCTGGCTGCAGGCGTGGCATCACAGTGTTAGCTAATGATGGCAAAGTGACAGACCAACCTATTTCCTGAGCCAGAACCGTGTCATTATAATGTCAGCGCGGTGGAATCAAAGAGACCCAAGAGGAAGGGAAAACTAACAAGAATAATTAGATTGGAAAACAGCGAAAACAGCATGTGACTGACGGACAGCCTGATTGTTAAATATGCCAACGTAAACGATTAAAATAAAATGAATGTTGTAGGTGAAACAACTAATATTATTGAAATGGGGAGAAACATAATACATAAAAGAGAAAGCTAATTTAAATGTAATTATATTGATTAAATTAGTCCCCTCGACACTCACCCACACCTACAAAAATACCAAAAAATTGTATTTTTCTTGATTAAGCCGAGCATCCTGAATCAACCCCCCCGAGACTGTAAATCAGATTCTATATCACACTGTCGAGGATGTATCTGAAAAGGTGGCTGTAATAATCCTGATAGGGCTGCGATGTGACGCTTATCCCAGAGGAGGAAGCCAAAAAAGGAACAATTTGTAAGTGCAATTAGATTCCCTGATATTGTGTGTTAAAGTGCGCTTCCCTTCTCCACAGGAGTCAAGGGAAGCGCATGTACAGTACCACCACCTCAGATTACACAGATAATACTCGGTTACACCGCTATTGGCAGCCGTGGTGGGAACATTTCTCTTTGCATACATATTTCTGTAAAGCGTGCAACATCGCCTCTATCACCTTTCCCGGGAGTACGAGATATCTAAATGAAGTGTAATAAAAGAAACACTTTACTCTGATTCTGTTACATTTTAATGCATATTCTGCCCGATGTGCTGCCTGGAAATTCTGGCTCAAATTCAGGCATGAGAATCTAACTTCCCGATAACGTCTAAAAGTCTGGAAGTGATACAGCGGGGGCTTGTTTTCCGGCCTTCTCCCTGTTTTTCTTTGTGGCAGGTGCACGTTCCCTCCCCATAAATCTGAAGCATTTACGAGCAGAAACCATCAACGCCGCACCAAAAACAACAAAATATGTCACCGTTCTCCCCATTCTTGTGCCCTGTTTGTGCAGTGACATCACCGACTGCTGGCTGATTAATCACTGCAACGGTCCGTTCTCAGGCGAGTGGGCATTGTGAGGTCGCGACCCTGAGGATAGAGGAAATGGTTGCAATAAGCAGGGGGTCATCCTTCTGCCGATTCTTCGTGGACAACCACCCCACCGACTTACTGTCCGTCCACCGGGCGCTGCCCGCCCCGCTCGCTGCTCCAGCAACAGGAGAACAGCGAGCGGTCCCGTCCCCTTGAGCCCGGCCCAGGAGAACAATAAAACGGTGTCAGTTTCTGCCGGAAAATAGAGACAAAGTAAAAGAGGAAGCAATTCATCCACAACAGGACACACGGCCGCGGAGGATAACCCGCCTTCAAAGATGCTGGTGGTGGCGTTTCACAATAGTTTAGCGGTGGCGCACTTCAAGCGGCTGAGCTGCGGCTCCCGCGCCGAGTCGTTTTTTCCTGCTATTCTTGTGTGGCTGGGTTTTGGAGTTGCTATAAGTAGCCTGCATCCTGTCCCTCTGTGGTCTCAGGTGGATAGCGTTTTGTTTGTGTAGCTGCGGCCAGGACTTTAATGGCTCTCTGCGCTTCCACTCCTTCTGTTGGCAGGGCTGACGGGGGCTTGTTAGCGATGTACACGTATATCATACCAGAGAGCTGCCAAACCCGTGTAACCTGGCAGCGGGGCCAGCGAAGTTCTCATCGGGACAGATTGTTTTTGTCATGTTAAGTCACATCAGCTTGTATGATGGCAAAAGTTAGACAGTCTACCTGTCAATGCCTTCAAAGCTGCATCAAATGTGTTTGTTTTGCAGCCCGCAATCACTATTCACTGACGTTTAAGTTGTTGTCCACAATGACGTCTCGCTGAAATACAATACACGCAGTAACGACGAATGTAAGTCAAAGGGACAATAACATTTGAATAAAGTGGATATTTGAGACTTGTGGTGCGTTAATGCCTTTAAATCCTCGTTGTCCCCGTGTGAGAAAGCATCTGTCCGACGCTCGTCCCTTAGTGTCACTGTATCCGCCTTCATCCTCTGGACCCTCCTGGATAAATACAGGTTGGAAGACGTGCCAGTCTGCAACTTTGGCGGCCCCCGGGCCCCCCGGCCGTCTGTCTGCCTCCGGCCTCTCCTCACGCTCTCCCCCTTTCACAGCTTTTGTGTCCTTTTGAAACATCTCGCCCATGTTGATCGGCGGCGGTCTGCCGGTTACCCCCGGCCCTCCCACAACACTCAGGGGCACACATGGCCCATTGTTCAAGCACCAAGCCTGATTAGCGTGCACTCACCGACGGGTTTGGGTAGGCAAGCCACTTAGTGGAGTAAGTGACCTCTGCAGTGTAATTACGTACAGTCTGTGGTGACCTGGCGGTGTAAACTCCAGCCAGAGTGCACCTCTGCTTCCCCTGACCCACCTGCACCTTTGTTAGCCACCGAGGGACGACTGGGGGGCTAACAAAGTCCAGAGCCCCCTCCATGCTTGCGTCTCTCTCTCTCTCTTCCCCTCCTTTTCCTCTTAATGGCTTTCAACTTTGTTTGGCTTTCCTCTCCACTGCCCTGAACCATAGGTCAGCCTCCCCATTAATTACAGCCTCTGGTGATTACGGGCTGAGAGGGAAAGTGGCGGAGTTTGCCGAGAGTGTGGCGGGGTCCAAACGGGGCAGATTTGACTGTTTATTTAACCATCAGGATAAATATGTTCATGCCATTGTTTCCTCTTGACCCATGACCTCGGCTACCTGACATGGATCAAGCCATCCGTGTCTGAGGGTCCCAGTTTTTTTTCTTCTTCTTCTTCTTCTTCACGTCAAGTACTGTTTTTAGCTCGTTTTTGGTGTGTGTTGTGATCGGGCCAATTTTACATGCCATGACATAGTTATCAGCGGTGTGCAGAGCACTGTTTTTCTTTTTACCTCGTGGGAGACGAGCAGTGGCCCAGCTCCGAAAAAAAAGGGAGTGGGGTGCAGCACACCGGCAAACTCGCACATGTTAACGGGTGCAATCACAGCCTCATATCCTGATTGTGCAGTTGGTAGTGTGGACAATGAGGGCGGAGAGAGGGAAATGTGCAAGGCAGCTTTCCATTATGAGATAGTGTGTATTACTGTAATCCAGAGGGCCTCCTGCTCGCTGTGGCGTGTGCCAGACTCCTGGGTGGGCAATCTCAGAGACGGTGGGGAGGCCCAGCTTATTTCTGGGCACATTTGGCATGGCCTATATGGCTGTTACAAGAACTAGAAGTGGAACAGAAGTCATGAGAAGACGTTTGATGCTTTAGGGGAAACTTTTCTTTTTTTTAAGCGCTAGAGGTTAAAGGTCGGCTCTGTCTGAAGGTTTTTTGCGTTCGATTTTGTGGTAAATGTGGAAAATGGGCAGGTTGCTTAACATGATAATAACACATGGGGAAATGATGGTGTCTAAAGTAAAATATACAGTATCCGTCACAATGTGATTGTCATGTGAATGTCATTCTATTTTTATTGCAGCACTGCAGTCCTGGGTGACCTCTTTTCCTTTTTAAGCGGCACATTTGCAGTCATAAAGAGAAGTATCTTACATTTTCTTTTAAGGGTTAAAACAATAGTATGTAATATAAAACACAGGGAGAAACTGTAAGGCTGCATATATGACAAGACTGACTGGGCCTTTGATACAGATTGTAATTGGTCCCCAGCTCCTGTCATTTATTTTTCCTATGGTTCAGTTGCCAGAGACCCTCACAGTATGAAGACCACTTGTTGGAAGCCTGCTGATCCTCCCCCGGGTCTGCAATGGCCTCAGGAGAATCTGAAAGCCTGTCAATGTTCTGTCCGAAAGCTTATCCCCGTGCTGATGGCACTAGGCTGGCACTGGAGCAAGTCTCCGCCGAGACAGGAAGAGATGGTTAGTGTCCCACTGGAAATGTGTCTCATGCCTGTTAAGGTGTCTGCAGGAACATTGGCACAAAGCTTCTTGTGGGCTTTGCAAAGAAATCCCCACAGAATGCAACACACACACACACACACACACACACAGAAAAAAATGGTATTAGAAGTACAGCTTGGAGAAATGATAATACATATTCTCTATTTATTACACTATTCCGGCTTAAACACATTATATTCACAAAGGGAAGTGACCCCTCTGTCACACGGAGGGTGTGGCTCTCACATCACTGAGGCGCTTGATTGCCATAGTTACGGAAACAACAATGAAGATCGTCCCAAGGTCATGACCTCGCGTGACCGGGGTTCAGGGGGAGGTTGTCTGGGGTTTCCTAAGAATAATAAGTGGGAAATCTTCACTTCCCAGACCTCCCAGTAACCGTACAAAGCGGGAGATTTACGACGGCCCAAAGAGGACTCCCCTGATTGGCCTAATGACAGGACATCCACTCCGCTCCATACGACTGTCATCTGGGAGTCCCAGATTCTAAACTTAGGCTGCTCTGGAAGGTGTAATGCTCAGAGCGGGGTGTATTAGTGTACTAGTACGAGGGTTAATGAGTGGGAACACAGAATGGGTTAGGGATAAGTTGCCGTTGTCGGTGCACATGTTGTTGCTCATGTAGCGCTGCACCGTACCCCTTTGAACTTGTAAACTGAAATATACTGTGCTCGCATGGATGAACAGCTGACTTTCACTCTAATAGACACATGCACATACACACTCACCGGCATGCACTGGCACTAGTGGAGACATACATGGGTCACCTGGCAGGTCATGCCCACCCACTGGTCAGTCCTGCTGTAAGACTGCATTGATTATGTGCTTTTCTTCAAGCATGCAGTCAAGCATGTGCATTTTAGCATCTGCACATACTCTAGCAAAGGTTGAAATCTCTCTCTCTCTCTCTCTCTCTCTCTCTCTCTCTCTCTCTCTCTCATGTTTTATATTAAAAGTTGTCGCAGAACACACCACAAAGAATAGATGACAGCTAACTGAACCCTGACATGTACATATGATCTGCACCATCGTCTGTGGGAAGATAAAAAAGATCAATAGTGCGTACTTTTGTTGACTAAAAATGCCATAGGAAAACCAAAGCACACTATGTAACAACGTGTTTGCCGCTGAACCTCATTAACAGTCTGGTCATGCTGGAAAGAAATTAAGAACATGTCTGCTGAAAAGTTGCAACATGAACTGCAACATTTTGCTTTGCTTTGTTTTGCACTGATGTTGTCAGCTCATTGTCTTTTGCTTGTGCGAGTAAAAAAAGAAGTGTATGAGGCCAAAAGATAAGGAGAAACCACAAGAAATAAGGGAAATCATTAATTTGCTTGAAGCCAAGGTCAAAAAGCTTCCTCACCAACCAGGATCCAGCTCTACTAAACAGCAGCTGAGAAGACTAGTGTTAAAGGTGTTGGACACGCTGCAAATATTCCATGGAGCCCACACTGTCACTAACTGCACTCTCTGCATGAAGACAGACAGAAGGGTCGATAACATACGTTTGAAGGATATATCCAGGATGTTAAACTGATAGAGAGATAGAAGCTAAAGGCTACAGATCACACTAAAAGCGAACCAGCACATCACCAGCCGATCGAATGGAAAGAAGACAATGAAATTAAGGAACAACAGTGTTCCTGTAGAGCAGGGGTTGGTATTTATTCACAGTTGCAATCGTTAAAAAGCAAAAGCAGCATGTGTATACATCCAGTATGCCTTCAGGAGCTAGCGTAGCATAGAAGTGCTAAGGCTGGTTAAGGATGTGCGTAAATACTCTGCTAATGTTTGCGCCCCAGGTTTTTTTCACATAGAAACGTGACATTTAAAAAACGTATGTATCCTTCCAGCCGCTCCCATCACTTTAACGTTTAACCGTGACTAGCTCCAAATCCACTAAACCAGCCTTGAAATTAAGAAAATCTGATATATGAGTGGCTATGGAGCAGAGCTGGATAGCTGTCAAACGGTGGGAGCTAGCCGATACTGCACTATTATTGGCCGGTCTCATGACTTAGCGAAGGGTAAATTGTCAGTCATAGACACTCAACACCAGGCAAACAGTAATGATAAAACCTCAGCTTGTCCGTGAGCGTCTCAGTGGACTTGTGTGTCCATGCCAGCGGGTAAGTAACTGCTTCACCCTCCACAGAGAATAAGAGAACAAGACAGAGGGAGACAACAGTTATACATTCTGTGAGAAGCAGAGTTGTACCAAATCCAATTGACTGTTCAGTGTATTATGATGGCCCGTCAGAGCTCATCTCATTTGTTTTTGAACAGTGAAAGAGTGCTATGCAGGCCTCAAGTGACCCACAAGTGCTTTAAATGAATACGCTCTACTAATAGCTGTGAGAAGACACCCTGGGGGCGACCATGAAATATGTGCAAGGACCCATGACCACCGAGATAATAGCCCCTACTCCAGACCACGGATTCCCTCTGTCCACTCTCCTCCACTCCACACCCAGGTTCGGAGTGGCTCACGTCTTGGACAGATGGTGAAACGAGGCCCATGTATGTCGTGGCAGAGAAAGGGGGAAAACCCAATGCTTCATGGGTAATATAAGGACAAACATTATGTACCATCCCACATGTTTAATATCTGTTTTATGATGATTATGCTCCTGTGCGTCAGGAGAACAACCAGGCAGGTGTCTGTATATGTTCATGCGTTTGGTTACTGCAGTTCTGTATAAACACTAGTGCATAATGTCTATATTATGTCTATATGCTGGATTACATTGGTGTGCATCTGCAAAATGTGCAAAATAAAGTCTTTTTTGTTCATAATAGTGAAGATACAAATAAAAGAAACACATTTTCTTTCTTGACCATACAGGTTTGTAGTCAAGGCACTAAATACAAGCCACAGTGGGTGAGTGTCGGCTATTTCCTAGCAGGGAGTTTTGTGTGTAGGAGCTTTTTGTGTTCATGTGCCGAACCACATCCAGGGCAGGAGAGAAGAGAAGATGGGGCAGCTCTAATTAAAGCCAAAGGAAGAGTGTCATCTGCTGTGAACTCACAACTAGGGGCCACAGCAAATCAATGGACAGCCAGCACTGCCATCATCATCAACAGCTCCCTATCAGAGCAATTGGAGGGGAACAAAAAGGAATGAGAAAGACTCTACGAGGAAGCTGCTACCACCTGTGCAGAGCCAGAGAAAGCGGGGGAGAGGGAAAGAAACACAGACACAAAACAGACAGAGAAAACAGGATTGTGACTCCATGTTTCAAACGCTGGAGACTTATCGTTTCTTAGCTCAGGCAATTTGGTCATCATCACCAAGGACATGTATTTTAATAAACAAAGATGCGATTGTATGACGATTGGCTGTGAACAGAGTGATCTAATGAACCTTTCAAAAAAATATTGATTTTTTTTTTGGGGGGGGGGGGGGGGGCGGGGGCTTTTGCTGGAGGATAAAACCGCCGCATATGGTGGTAAATGTTCCTGGCAATATAAAATGTGTTCCCCAAGAGCAGATTTAGACTATTGAACCCTGTGAGCGTATCAGTGCTCTCCTGTTTGTGTGAACTGCGCCTCTCGGCCAGCAAGCGGAGGCAGCGCTGGATCAGATTCTTACGCAAACACCGGCACATCAACGGCATGTTCTCATGGCATTAGCATTCCAAATGTTTTTCAAGACGAATGTGAATGCGACTATTTTTGTCTCATAACCCGCTCTCTCGGATAACTCCTTTTGAATAAATGAATTCTGACAAGGGGGATCTGCATACAAAAACACAGCGGGTCCAGAGGCAGCGGCTAGTCCACTGGTGAGGGCCTCTGAAGCTCTCTCTGAATCTCTTCATTCACTGCCTGCTCCTTCTGGACTTCTGCTTCTTTAAATGGCCGCCTCTGTTTATCCCCTTTTTACATTGGGGGCTGGTGAGGCGGTCAGGCATACAGCCGCACATTAAGTCCTCTGTGCTTCCTCTGGCACCTGCACACCCTTTTACCGGCTACACATCACACAGAAACTCTCTAATTCTGAAAATGTTCTGAAAAGGTGAAAAGGTTTAAACATATTACTGAAGAATGACATAGACAGGAGCATATGCAGTGTAATTTTAATGGTGCAAGGTATGAGGCGGGGAGCAACTCAATTGCCTCTTAATGGCTCTCAACATGGTGACAGCGAGCCTGTCAAGGTATATAGTATGTCATAAAAAGTAATTATAGTACGTCATAAAAAGTGATACTATACACTATATATATATGAAAAATCAAAGTGATAGCATAGTATTTCACAAAAATGCATAATGAATATCATTAGAAAACATAGTATACTTTGTCATATTACAGTCTACTGTAAGAAAAGAAAAGTCAGTTTAATATGTCAAAAAGCCATAGTATGTTGTAGTGTATAGTGTTGTAAAAAGTCATATTATAATATACTATAATAAATAAATGAGTCATAGCAAAAGTTACGGTATAGTATGTCATAAAAAAAGTCACTTTTTCATCATACTTGTCATTAAAAAGTCATAGTATTGAATGTAGTACAAATTCATATTAAATATAATAATCATGTTTAGTTTTTGATTATCTGATCTGTTTTTTAATCCCTCGACATCATGAAACAAAAGATCCCTCAATAACTTTCAACTGGAAAACAAGATAAATGTTCAGTTTTCAGCCCAATGAAACTCTCAGTGACGAAAACACGACCTCGCAACTGCCGTCTAAATAAATGATATATTACATACTACATATTACAGGAGACAATTCATCAGGATGCTATTTCCATGCTATAAAGTGAGCGAGGCACTGACCGTGTCACCAACTGAAACTGAACACAGACATTTATTACGTGATCAAGATTCTTGCATGTTTTATTCATCCGGCAAAGACAACATCCATATTTACTGTCCGCCGCTAAATATGCAGACTAACCGACCAACATGCTTTGTTTCATCCCGCATAAACCTTACATTAGGGGGATGGTGCCCGCTACTGGCACTCCACTCATCGTCCCATGCGGCGCTGGTGGGCATATAGCGCACACTTTCAAAGAGGTGCCATCTCCATATGCTCGCTACCATAATCTTTTATCCGCCATGCCCGACTCGGGTTCACTCCCTTCCCTCGCCTGTGGCAACATTTTTTTATTTCTGCATCAATTAGCACAGTGATTAATACAACAAGCAAACAGTTTAGAGGTAATGGCACACAATTAACGTCTTTTCCCCATCATAAAGGGTATGCTAAACACTCACACCGCCACTTTCTCTGCCTGGAACGAGAGAGAGAGAGACGTGCTCGCTCCCTAATTCGTGTGCTCTGGGATGGGAAGTGGAGTGGGCTTGGCTCTGTGCTATGCCATCACCACATTAATCTAATTATAGATAGCTGGAAATGAGTCTTGCAAATCGGGATTGTGTGCGACACCCCCTTCCCCCAGCAGCCCCAAAAAAAAAAAACACACACACACGCGCTCCCCTAAATAGGAGAGTGAATGAGAATGCCTTTGCTTTTCATTGTACCGCCACCACGCGAGTGCCAACCCGCTCTTCAAATGCCAACGTCGCCGGAGAAAAGGCACCATTCACTCGCTTTGTGTCCAAACTCCAGACCGACTTACTTTTACCACCTCCCCTCCTCCCGTCTCTTTTCCCCTGTTTTTCTAATTACGAAGCCGTTGGCACGGGTAGGGCGTGCATGGGTAAATAGAGCTGTAGGGGCCTGTCATGTGTGTAGTCGCGGAGAGAGGTCCTCGCGGCGCTGAGGGACGAGAGGATTTGTTGTGATTGACAGCTACCTTGAGACTGGCCTGATGGAGTTGTCAACGCTGTATGCTAACAGCCTGTTTCCTTACCTCTGCAGATGTACTCTGCTCCGCTGTACTGCACACACACACAGACGCACACACACACACACACACACACATTTTCTCGCATTAGGCACATCATGGGAACTCAAATATTTATTAGGACAATGGTTTTCAGATGCAACACGAGAGGAGATTTTTGCTTTCGGGGGTTATTCTAGTATAAACAAGCATTTTGTACTGACAGCTTCACACTGCCACCTCTTCCATATCACAGTCTTTGTTTTTGCTGCAAAGCCAAGACAGAGCTATTGGAGGGTGCCGTCTTGGGCTAACACCGGGTGTGTGAACACAATGGCAATCCTACATCTGGGAACTCAGTGGGAAAACTATCCCATTTCTCACTTGTGCTGTTAGGAGAGGGTGTTCATTTTTACAAGGTGGATAGTGTTACTACGAAATGAAGTTGTGCACAATTCCCTGTGAAAATCTGGGTATGAGCGTCAGCTAGGATTTCTTGACTGGTAATATTCATCACATGGGTCCGCTGAGAGGCAGCGCAGCACGTTTGTTGACGGTGGGCCGAATCGCTTCCCACCCTTTGAACGGGAGAGTGAGAAAATTGCCATAAAAGAGAATTATAGTTACAAAAAAAACAACTAATTTGCCGTTCATATGGAATTTAATTGAATGTAGGCTTGTTTTCCTTCTTTGAATGTACATGTTTGTGTTTTCATCACATGTAAACTGATTCTCGTTCGTAATGAAGTTGTATAGTTTACAGCTGAAGGATTTGCAGCAAAAGGAGAGGAGTGTCGCAGCTCAGAGGCTCATAGCAGAGAGACAGAGGGACAGAGGGACAGAGGGACAGAGGGCCAGAGAGACAGAGGGACAGAGAGACAGAGGGACAGAGAGACAGAGAGACAGAGAGACAGAGGGCCAGAGGGACAGAGAGACAGAGGGACAGAGAGACAGAGGGACAGAGGGACAGAGAGACAGAGGGACAGAGAGACAGAGAGACAGAGGGCCAGAGGGACAGAGAGACAGAGGGCCAGAGGGACAGAGGGACAGAGGGACAGAGAGACAGAGAGACAGAGGGCCAGAGGGACAGAGAGACAGAGGGACAGAGAGACAGAGGGACAGAGAGACAGAGAGACAGAGGGACAGAGAGACAGAGAGACAGAGGGCCAGAGGGACAGAGGGACAGAGAGACAGAGGGACAGAGGGACAGAGAGACAGAGGGACAGACAGACAGAGGGACAGAGAGACAGAGAGACAGAGAGACAGAGGGACAGAGAGACAGCGAGAAAGAGGGACAGAGGGACCGGTCTCCCTCTGCAATTGTTCACCGGATTTCTCCTCTGGCCCCCAAAGTCTTTTTTCTCGTTTTCTCTCCGCGCCTCGTTTGCCTTGCAGTTATTCATTTTGGTGTGTGAGTGGGTGTGTGTGTGTGAGTGGGGTGGGGAACAAAAGCTAAGTGTTTAGCTGTGAGCCAGATCAAGGGCCCCGCTTCTTCCTCCCAGGAAAAGGTGGAATAACAAACATGGCCGACGTTGAAATCAGCCGTACCTTCTGTTGGCTCCAGACTCCTCACATCTGTGGCGCACCTCTTCTCTGTCTCCCACACAGCTGCTGCCGAGGCTGGGGAGGCTTCAGCCCAGTGCCTCCCGGCTCCCGTCGGCTGGGAGTCTCCTGGGAAGCAGCTGACTGGCACCCAGACTGCCAACCAGATGATGGATCCTACCAGGAGAATCAGACTTGACAGGGGGAGGTGAGGCTGCAGGACTGGCCACCACTGAACCTGAGGACGAGGGGCAAACGCGGTCAGCTGCCTCAGCACTGTGTGTGTGTGTGTGTGTGTGTGTGTGTGTGTGTGTGTGTGTGTGTGTGTGTGTGTGTGTGTGTGTGTGTGTGTGTGTGTGTGTGTGTGTGTAAAAGCATTTGAATGCCCATGTCTGTGGGTGGTTATTTTGGCACATGCTTTTTTTTTCCTTTTTTTCTTCTTCTTTCACTCCAGTCACATCCTCCATCTGGACCGGAGCTGTACGATGTTACATTTTATTTTGAAAGCTGACAAAATATCAATAGTTTAATTTTAAATGTTTGTCATGTCTGCAACTGGACCTTCCCCAAAACTGTGATAGATGCCAAATGACACATGTTGTGAACAGAAGTGGTGGGAAAATTACATTTGCAGACATAATATATCAGATTTTTGACAATCTAATTTTTTTTGTACATCACTGCTAAGCTGTCTAACTTACCAACAGGTGAGTCCATCATATCGCTAATTTGTAAGTTTCAATTATTTAAACATCCCGGAAGAAAAAAATAAACATGTTTAAACCCATTTCCTGGGCTCAGCATATTGTTTTGTCATTTCTGGCATGACCAGCTTGATCTTGTGATACCAGCTGGATGAAAGCTTCATTCTTGCCCCGCGGCGTCCCGCTGTGCCATTGCCTCAACCAGACACTGTGATGGTAAGTGACTGCTGTAATTGTTCTGCTCCCAGCTCTTACACTTCAGCCAACCAACTGGCTCTTCCCTCCTGGTCGTGCCACATTGCCCTCGTGGGCCGTCTTGGCTCAGGACCCGCAGCCCGCGGGGCCCGAGCTCCACCGTACAGTTTGACGCTGATGTGGAATTCCTTTCAGACGAGTACGGCGTGTAACTCTCATCCTGGTATTAAGAATGAATGTTTGAAAAATATATATGTATTATTTTTTTTTTTTTTTTACCATTTTCCTCCAGTAAGACTTCCACTGGCATGATCCATACAATGGAGGTGGGCAGAATTGTGTTGATGATGCTCACGGTGAAAAAATTGAAAATGTCCCTCCACATTTTCCCCTGTTCTATTATTATCATTTTGTTGTTATAATCTTCCCCATAAGACATTGGAAATCTCCACAGTGGGTCAAATCTGGGAAGATAAAACTGAAGCATGTCTGTACAGAAGAGCAAAAACCGCATGTGTGTTCACTTTAAATAGTTTTTTTTTCATCGTCACTCAAAAATACAAATATATATATATATATATATATATATATATATACATACATATATATATATATATATATATATATATATATATATATATGTATGCATATATATATATATATATGTATGTATATATATATATATATATATATATATATATATATATATATATATATATATATAGTTTCCTACCAGCAGCCATCATGCTCAAATCTCTGCATCACTATCCAAGTGTTTATTTAGCAGCCAGCGTGTTTTTCTTTTCTTCATCGTCATCTCTCCGAGAGATTATACATGCACACACACACACACACACACACACACACACACACACACACACACACACACACACACACACACACACGGTAGTGGGGGATGAGAGAGGAAGGTGATGAGAGGGCTGCTCGCTCTACTGTACATCAAATATTAAATTGTTTACCGTGTGAGCCCAGTCTGTTTGAAGTGGCAGTCGTTGCTGGGCGTACTGGGCAGAGTGGATCAGCCCTCGTCGTGTACTGGGGAGCCATAATGCTGTAACACAGAGACTCATTCACCATTCACTCTCATGTGTCACTTCTTCACACGCTCGTGTTGGAAACGCAAAAACCACTCTTCATTACTCAGGCCTGACGCTGAAATCTCTGCCTTTTGGGTGTTAATAACGTCAGAACCCCGTCGTGGTCTCTGTTCATTTGCTTATGTAACGAACGTCATACCGTGAAGAGGAGGAGGAGGAGGAGGAGGAGAGGAAGAGTGAGGGAAATCAGTGAGGAATGGTAAAGAATAGTAAATTGTCTGCAGAGTAAGTCCATCCATCAGCGGCCCATCTCCATTTACCTACGGGATCCCAATGTACACAAAGAAACACACGTGTGACTACACACACACACACACACACACACACACACATACACACACGTAGAGTACACAACGCTCTCACACCCAACCGTAGGGATTCACGCGTCCGGCTTTTATCTCTCCTAAACCACCAGCAGTGGCGTCAGGAGCCGAGTGAATAATTCACTGTATTTACCTGCTCCTCTCCTCAACGCCTCTAATGTTTGTATTGCAGCACAAGTAAATGGACAAATAAATATATAAATGGAGCACTAGGTTGAACATGAATGCATGAATAAGTAAAAGAGCAGCGGAGGCCGGCCGAACGTCTGAGCCAGAGGTATGTTGCCATCTTCTGGTTTCCCAGTCAAACTTCAGGGAAAGACAGCGTGATGTCCCCGAGACTTCCAGTGCTCCATCTTGCATTATGTGGGGCTTAAATGTCAGGGGGAAAATGAATACAAAACTCTCTTCATGGGCACCCACATTCAGATTATATATGAAGTTATATTTCTTCATTTCACAAGCAAACCGGCCCCCACTTGTTTTGGTTCAGGGAGAACTTGTGCCGTTGCTGCTTTTATGCGAGTTTTGTCTAAATGTACTCAAACACATTTCAATAAATCCTATTGCCGATTACGAAGAATAGTCTGGCTCCGCAAGGCGTTTTTGGATAGGTGAGTCGCGGCCGTGCTCCCGTAGGTGCTGCCAGAATTGGGATGCCTCTCTTGTTGGTCTCATTTGCATGTATGATTATCCACATATGCCCTCCTGCTCCACCACTGCTCCGGAGAGCACAATGACGGTTGCTGTGGCAGGGTGTTAATTGGCTTGGCCCTGCAGTGTGTCCTGCGACACACAAATGTTTGCGTATGTATATGTCAGCATGTTGACAGCGTGAGCGGTGTCGGAGCCTCCTCTCCGCGGCCCCCGGCACACGTGGCTCTCCGCCGGTGCGAGTGGGCTCCTTCCTCTGTTCCTAACACGCGCCCCGCGCCTCCTCGTTCCCCCGTCCGGCTGCGTGAGGCCCCGTCCCGCCGCAGACGAGGGCCTCGCGCCCAGGAGCCAGTATAGCTGAGGAGAGTGTGGTAGATTGTGCAAGGCTTACGAAGCATCATCCTGTATTATATTTTAATACGGGACAGGATCTTGTTTTATTTGCACAATTCTGTTCAAGTAAATTGTTATTAAAAACCAACAAAGTGAATTGGATTTGTATTTTATTTCTTTCAACTGAACTTCAATTTTAAATATGATTTTTCATGCATTTAATATTTCTTGTGGTTATACATAAATAAATATCTCAATATTAAGTATAATAAATTCAGCCAGCTCTTTTATACTGAAGCATTGCAGACATCAACACCCACATTGCTGAATTTCTTTTTTCAGAATCACAAATCAGAAATGAAATAGAAGTTTGCACATACAAGGCATTTGAATTGGTGGTTGGTGCAATAAACACAGTGAAATAGTAAAAAGACTTGACATTCAAAAATAATGATCCTAAAATGTACAGTAGACTAGGATAAACAAACATCATAAGTCTGTTATTAAAGTGTCTATGGCCTCAGTTGAAATCCAGCCAATAGAAAACGACCATTACCTTCCTTTCCCAGACTCCCTCCGCCAAGTCCTGTGGCATTTGTGTTCATCCCATTGTTCAGCACGTCTCCTGGGATATTCGCCTGCCCTTCCTTCACGGCTTCCAGCGACTACAGCAGCCATGTTTCATCGTGTTGCCGTGACGCTGCCGACCCGGTGGTACCCGTGTTTCTGTTCCTCCGGTGTTACCTGCCAACGTGTTTGTGCAAGAGTGCGTTTCTTCGTTTCCCCTTCTGTGTCCAAAGCGTTGTTGTGTCTGGTTTGTGTGTGTGTGTGTGTGTGTGTGTGTCTACTTTGTGCGTCGCTAAACCGTCCGTGTTGTGTGTAAACTTTTTAGTGGGGTCGGCGTTAGGGGGTGCTGAAAAAAGCGGGAAGCCACGCTGAGTGGGCACATGCCCCAGAAAGTGCCAGAGGACAATCAACGCCACCACCAAACACACACACACACACACACTCTTTGCCCTCCCTCTTTCTCTCTCTCTCCTTTTTCCTGTCTGTATCTTCTCCCACTATCCCTCCTTCCAAAATTTTGGCCCGGGGCAAGACAGCTGTGTCCATCAGGCCGTGAGGCCCGTGACATCGGTCGCACACTAAGATCACGGCGGCTCTTCTGGCTGTTAGTGCAGGGAGGAGATGTGCTCCCTCCTGACCTCACACACAGAGCACGGTGTTTAGTTTTCAGTGTGAATAAAAAGAAGAAAATCTCATTCACAACGTCTATCGTTTATTTTTTCACCAATGTATTGATACAATACTTTAATGAAGAAATATTTTCAGGCTGTTATATTGTGATTGTGTAGATATATATATATAAATATATACTTTTTTTTTTAAAAAAACAGATCCATGACTGAGCCCTTTATTGTGACACACTGTGCATAATGTATTAATTTGAAAGGAGAAAAAAATGGTTAAGAAACGTTCAGGGATGAAAATGTCCAGCGGCAGTGAACTATAATTATAATTAGACAGATAATTCAGTCAACACAAAGACTGAAGACAGATTTTGGGTTTGCAGGCCTCACTCCGCTCTATTAAATCCTTTCATGTCGGGCTGCCCAGCAAAGGGAGAACCGGTGTTTTTTTGAATGGTTCCACAATAATGAGTGGACCCATCATAGTGGCCTCTGAATGAGATCCATTATGATTTCATGGCTGGTTGGGCAGAGTTTTTTTTTTTTTTTTTAACTGTGTGCTCTTTAAAAGGTGTTGTCAGCTTCACTTAGACTTCTACCTGAATGTTTATGTCGCTCACTAAAAGAAGCAATTGCAGAAAAGATAAACCACTCACTTATTAATGTCACAAGCAACCGTTTTCAAAAGATGGGCCAAGATCAAAATAAATAAATAATGTCGACATCTTATTGATGGAAGTCACCGTTGCTATGATAGAATTACTCCCAGACAAGCTGTGGTAAGTTTGTCATGTTAAGAAACACAGAAATGACGATCAAATAATACGAGACTAGAAAACACGAGTTTAATAATCCAAGACGTTTTTTTCAAAAACAGAATATATTTACTTTAAATGTCAGTCTAATTATACTAAAAATAAGTTTCCTGATATGTGTAGTATTCACTATAAAGGCTTGAAAACCAGTGAATAATGACTGCCGGGCTCCCGAATCATCAAACAACGGAATAAAAATGGCGGCGCTTCATATCGCGTCACCAGATCTATTAAGAATGTATACTTTTAAAGGGTGTACTTTTGTCTCTTTGATTCCACATCGACACTCGGCTCTGGGTCTTCTGTCGCCGGCCGCGTCGCTGCTACAGAAAGCACAGTACTGCTGCTGCTGGTAATCCATTACCCGCAGCCGCGTGGTGCTGTATTTATAGTAAAAATATTGTCACAAATTGCCACAGCTGCTCCAATTCACTTAATGCCGGGCTTTGAGGAGCAGCTAAAAGCTTTGCTCCAACAGCTCCGCGTCTTTGATGTCGGGGAACTGGATATCCCCCCAGATCTGGGACACAGCTCCAGAATAAACACTGTGGTCTGGAGGTTAACTTGCAGAGCGCTATACAGCCAGAATGCTGAAATCCATACGGCTTCAGTGGAGGTGCCCCTCTCTCTCTCTCCCTCTCCTCCCCCCCTCTTCATCCATTCGCTGCTTTTCCCTCGCTCGGCAGCTTTTGTAACTTTGTGGGGCAGCTCTCTCTCTCTCTCTCTCTCTCTCTGTCCTCTTTCTCTTGTGGAGGTCCGTTTGAGCCGTGCTCCCTGACCTGTGCTTGTCAGTGTTAATTGTATGGGTTTAATTACAAAAACACATTTAGCGTGTTTGAAAGGGGGTTTAAGTTAAACCCTTCCTCTCCAGACCAAAACCTCCAGGATTTAGCCGTGCAGGGCTGTATCGGCTATCAGCCTCTTATCTGGCCTCGGCCTCTCCTCTCGCTCAGCCGTCTGTCTGAGGCTTTGGCCGCCGGCTCAGATGCTCAGCTCGGTTTGTGTGATGCGTCCACGCATTGCTTCTTTAAAAAGAAACATTTGGTGTCCCTTTTCCCCCACCTTTGGTTATTTATCAAATCAACTTTTAAATTGAGAAAGTAGTCACTTTTCTCTCTCTTTTTTTTTTTTAAGAAGAGTGATATCTGCTACTTTATTAAAAGTCATTGTAAGATTTCAATTTGGTGCAAATGCACCAGAAAATAAATGTGTCCATTTAAGTTAATTGTTTTCTTGCTCATGAGGAAACTCTTGAAATGAAGAATTCGTACCATTTAGAGACTGCAATAATAAATGCTATTTAACATAATGAAACATAATAATTCACGGTGATTTTAAGACATTTCTAAATGCTTGAGATGAGGACTTCAAAGTCAGATCTGCAGTGTGAAGCGTCTGCAGAAAGAACCGGAGGACTGAGACTCAACTCAGTGGACTCCAGTGTTCCTGAAGCCGCCAGCGGAGCCCGTTTAATCAGGAGGATTTGTCATGTGATTGACGGACTGTTGACAGCAGTATTGGGGCAGTATTTAGCAAGGTCTCAGGACCCCCGCGGCTAAAGTGAATTTTATGGAGACACTGGTGGGTCGCTGGCATAACAAGAACTCGGGCACTTTTTTCTTTTTTTTTTTAAAGCTGATGCAAATGAAGGTATTTCATGTTGACATCTCACCGTCTGGGGTGTGAGAGTGAATCATGAAGGGGGAAACTAAAAGTACACGCAAAGCCAGCCCTACTGAAGAGTCTGTGTGTGTGTGTGTGTGTGTGTGTGTGTGTGTGTGGACCCACCAGCGTCCCTCTATGTGTCTTGGAGCAGAGAGTATATTAACAGGCCTAATTTACGATGTATGGACTACGGCGACTGGAACATTTGGAGTTAGGAGATAGTTAAGCGCTTGGTTAACAAAGCCGGGATTGAAAACAGGGCCAATGGCTGGTGGTCATCGTGTGTGTGTGTGTGTGTGTGTGTGTGTGTGTGTGTGTGTGTGTGTGTGTGTGTGTGTGTGTGTTTATGAGTTATTGCTGTGGATATTTCAGAGTCAACAGTGAGGAACAAAATGCCTACATGGCCTCAAGAATTAATTTATAAGAAAATTATTAAAAGCTAAAGTAAGTGAGGTGTAATTATTAGTCTGAAATGCCATCAATGATTTAGAAATTAATAATAATTTAATGTGACATAATGTCACATTAATTAGATAGGAACATTTGTTTCTATTATATATTTATTCGTTGGATTGTGAGTTTTATATTTCTCATCCCCGGTGTTTAATGTGTTTTATGACTTGAAATGTTCAGACATTGATCCTGACAGCACATGTTCTTTTCAATGAATATCAATATTTGAGATGGGCTCATTTACTTGGATGCTGTTTTTTTTTTTCTTATTTATTTATTTATTTTTTTACAGATTCCAGAACAAAAATGTCCTTAATAAACATTATTCTGCTCGCTGCAGAAGCGCGTGTGATTTCTCTGATTAGTTTTACCAATTACAAGACAGCCAGTGAAACTATAATTATGAGCCTCCCCCGGATTATGGGCTGTAAAATATATTTACTCAAATTATGTGTTTGGGAAATAATTCCTAAAGAGGTGATTACACACATGAAGAAAAGAAAATGTGAAATGTAAATGCTGCCGTTAGTCAAGTATTCCTCTCCAAAATTATATTTGTCCACAAAAGTATCTTTCGAGATTTTTGTCTGAGTTTTTTCCACTCAGAAGCCTGTATGTGATGAACTCATGCATTCACATTCACATCTGAACTCGAGGGTAAAAAATAATTAATACCTTATAGATGCTGTGATGCGTTATCGTCTCCCTGCTTTTGGACCGGAACATACTGTCCCTTTAAAAAGGGAAAAACAGAAACTATTTTCCATGAAGATTAAACTGAACGCTCTGACTTCTCCTCCCCACTGCGGTCCCGAGGTCACGGTTTCGTGGGCAGCACTGCCTCTAGAGGTCACACTGAGAACTGCAGCCCTGCCAATACTTCTATTCCACTTTTTAAAGGTTTGAGGAATTTTGTTTAAAAGCATTGCAGAGAGTTATTTTAATTCACACTGGCACCTCCGAGGTCATTTACTGAAGAGCCTCCATTTTCTCGCAGTGTGACTATATGTTTCCATTCGTCTAAATGTGTGATACGACCCTTTAAGCCGACAGCTGGTCTCTCCCACATTAAGAAAGAAGAAAAAAGAGAAAAAATTACAAAAAGCATAAGTCTTGACTCGCATAAGTGATTTCAAATTTGTCCATTTCTGATGAAAGGATAAAAATGAGAATGAACGAATTGCAGCTCTGAGGTTTAATTGCTTTTTCATGATCCAGCAATCCTGCAGGAAAATGCAGCGTAAAAAAGCCCAATTAGAGTCTTTTCACTTTGTGCTGGAGACAGCAGGGTTCAGGCTGATTGTCTTTCTCTGCTAGTTGCTCTGCTCCAGAAGGTGATACTGGGTTGGACCCCTGTTACCCTGCGAGCCTTCTGTTAAATTTGGCAGAAAAAACGCCGGGGCTCAAGGAAGAACAAAGGCGCGCCGGTTGTTTTTTCGCCATAGAACCCGGAAAAAAAAAGAATCCCCGAAGAATGGATTAATTTGGTCTAATCGAGGAGACCCATTCCATGCTTACTCCGGCAACGAGAGCCATTGGAGCCGGCAGGAAGCAGCTCTCCTTATTAAACGGCCTAAAAAAAAAAAAGAAGAAGAAAAAATGGCTCGGAAGTTCTTTAAGCGCTCTCCCTCCATACAGCAGATGCTCTGCATTAATTGGTCTACGAAGGCCTGACCTGGGGTTCTGTGCGAGGGGTTTTAAGGAAGCGTATTTATTATTTGCTCTAACCTGGCGTACATGACGTGTGCACACAAGGGCCGCGTTCGGCCGCGTTCGGCGGCTCGTAAGGCGGCGCGTGCTTCAGAGCGCCGGCGTTGGGGAGGCAATGTCCAAACAGCAGGTGAGGCCTCCACTCCATTCATCAGAGGCCTGCTCTCTCCCCTCGTCCGGCCACAGCCATGACTGATGGGCCTGTCTTTTGTATGGATGTTTAGCGCGGTGGAGAGCCATATGCCACTGGCACTGACTGCCACCTTCCGACTGTAGCAGGAGGAAGAAAGTCGGATGAGGGGGTTCAAAAAGCAAGAGGTCAAGCAGGAAGGTGGGAGGGAACCGAAAAGAAAATCCCCTGAAGGAGTGGCGTCAAAACTCTGCGACGCCGCGCTTCCGCTTTAGGCCCCACTTTGACTCCAGTCGGTGCCACTCGCACGCGACACGAGTGCAACACACTGGGCTCCACGCGGCCGTGGTGCTGGAGATGTATTTTTAATAAGAGAAGCTGTGGTGGGAGGTGAGCGAGGGGAGGTGGTGCCGGGCTGGTCCATCTGTCCCAAGCAGCCTCTCTCCCAGTGCTGCTGCCGCCCCCTCGTGAGAGAAGCACAGCTGTTACTGGAAAAGCCCTACTGTCCAGAGAAGGGGCTCGCTCTCCTCCCCTCCCGTCCCGTCCTCACATCCTCGTGTCCCTCCACCCCCCCCCCCCCCCCGCCCCGCCCCGCGAGAGGATGAAACGAACCGGCGAGCCCAGCCACTGTGCAGTCAGCCTGCGCGTCTGCAATTTCAAACCTCTTTAGATCATTTTTCATGCTCGCCAGAAATGAATAATGCACACATTAACTGGTGCCAGTTAATAAATTTCCGTCTCACTGCACTTTAGTTTTCAATAAGGGTCTAGCTGCTTCGTTTTGTTTTGCAAAACAGCCTCAGAAAGGCTCACACTGCAAATGATCCCACCACCGTTTGTTTTGCTTCTTTTTTCCCCTTTTCCATCCACGGCCACAGAGCTCATCTTCGACTTGAAGAAATTATAAAAATGATCATAAATCGGCTTAAAACTACACCGTTATGCGCAAACATCAGCGAGTGCATATATTCGTTTGTCCTGTCCGTGAGCATTTAGTGCTTTTCTCAGCTGAACACGACACACCACAATGTTTTTTTCACAAGAGCGCATCCTCAACATTCAGCCCCCAGGGCCCCGCTACATAGAAACTGAATCAATCTTGGGGAACTTCCAGGCTTTGTAAGGGAGCCAAATTGGCAGACTATGTCCATTATATCAGCTCAGCAAAGCCCTGGCTAGCATCTGGCCACACTGGACGTATTTATGGCCCATCTCTAACTATTAATCATTGGCCGCGACATCGCAGGCTCTCAAGAGGGCGGCTGGATGCTCCGTCGCAGGGAAACGCCGCTGAAAACGCCAGGGCGTGTAGACACGGCCGCCCGATGCCGGCCGACAGTAGCCCTCCTTAAAATGACAGAGTGCATCCAAGCCAGACGGACAGATAGTTGTCAGGGAAGAGCTGTGACAGGCGAACGGGAGGAGGAGGGGGGGGAGGGGGCTATCCTGGAAAATGCCACCGTGCCCGAGCGGCCCCACGGTGTCGTCGGCGCGCTGGTAGTATCCGCTCTGAGGTCGTGTCATGTAATATGATCTAGATGAAGCGGACAGGGTGGGTCCCTCTCCGGGACGCGGACGGGGTGTCAGACAAGCTGCTCCTCTAATAAGGGCTGCCATTCTAATGATCACTCAGTCAGCCTGACCTCTGACCCCTACTGTTAGCGAGGAGCGGCGGGAGGGGGCAGGCCGGGATGGTGGGAAGAAGGACTGCGGGTTCGAATGCGCAGTTATTTACATCAATTAGACAGGCAAGATGGAGGTGCCCATCAGAGCCCATTAGGATTGTTGTGGGTGGGGGCGGAGCGAGGGCCCAGCAGACACATCACGGGACTGCCCTTGATCACATCCTGTCACATTGATGAGCGCTCTGTCAGGGCCGCTGCTCCAGACGCTTCCAGTCCTTTCACCAAAAACAACAGAAAGAACAACACTAAATACAATAAAGTGACACGTGTTACAGCTAAAGATACAAATACTAATTGAAAAACAAAAAGGGGACCTTCTCTTGCAGGCCCAGTCGCTCGCTTTCAGGGCGACCACCACGTGTATTTCCCTCCGCCCGCTTTATTTAACGGACATTTCGTTGGAACAGTTTGGAGCCCAGAGTTTCGATATTGTGTGTGTGTGTGTGTGTGTGTGTGTGTGGCGGGGTGGGGGATCTGTTGGTGCTCATCAGATGCAAAATAGCACACCTGCTGTTCCAAAACACCCTCGCTGGGTTCAAATTAGTGCTCCCCTGCTTCTTGTTCTTCTTGTCGAATATGCTTCTGCAACAAAGGGATGACAAGGTTTTTGTTTTTTTTCCTCTCATAACGAGTTTTGTTGAATCCAGTTTTACAGATTTGGGCTGTGAACAATCAAAATCCATTGATTACTGTGATCAAAAACTCATCAGTGTGATTAATAGAACACAATAAAAAGGACCCCCCCACCCCCTGGGAGTCGATGCCGTCGCATGATTGTGACGGAGCATCCAAGCAGGTAAAAGGTGTACAGTGGAAAAGGCCCGGAGAACAAGGGGAGGACTTCACAAGGCTGCGCCATCCCATCTTTTATTAATGTCACTCCCTAGGACAGCAGGTTTTTGTCAGTCAGAATGGATAATGAAGATGTTGGCGGGGCCGGGGAATCCATCCCTTTAATACTCACATATTTTATGATAATGAAAGGTATTCAAAGAATGATTATGATAAAAGTGGAGCTCCCCCACTGATGCGCCGGCACAGCTGTGCAGCTAGACAGCCGGCTGCAGGCGCCCAATGGAAGGGATCACACGGAAAGCAAAGAAGGGGATCCATAAGTACATAAAGCAAATAGCTGGTGGTTTTGGAGCCGGGGCCGTACATCGCCGGCGCCGCATGACGAGAACTAATATGGAGGGGGAGAAGAAGAAAAAAAGAAAGAAGCTTCTCAGTCTTGAATGTCACTATCCGGCGCTTTTTCCCTTCTTTTTTGATCTTATGCCGTCTGCATTCGCTCCATAGCATGAGGCCCTTTCACCACGCTGACCTTTACACGAGTCCGCTGGAAACGGGTTTCCAACAATACTTTGAGTGCGCTGTGCGTGGAGGCTTTCTGTTGTGGCTTCAGACTCTTTACATCAAAGCGGCAACAAAAAAAAACGAGTCGAGCAACAAGGAAATCTCATCACGTGATATTAGCTGCATATTTAGAGGAGGTCACACACACACACACACACACACACGGCGTGCATATCGGTAACATCTTCCCGGCATCAAAGCGTCGCCCGGCGTATTGTACTGTATGTGTAAACAAACTTAGCAGCCCCCCCCACTAGAAGCAAAGCCATACCAGCCCCGCCGCAGCTTCAAAAGTTTCCCGCAGGCCGCAGGATGCAGGTGAAAAAATAGAAGTGCGTTGAACTTTGACCTCAGGGTGCACACTTGTTGACTGATGTTTCGCGCAGGGGTCGCCTTTTCCCCTTCTGCGGCATTCTTCAAGACGAGCGTGCCTCTGTGTGTGTGTGTGTGTGTGTGTGTGTGTGTGTGTACGTGTAATCCCCGGGGAGATCATCCCCTTCTCCCCTTTGAAGGCTCTGTGCTATAGAGCTGTTTTCATACAGCACCGGCCGTGGGTTTCCTGTCTCTGACCCCCTCTCCCTCCCTCCTCCTGGACACTTCAGAAAAACTTCCCAGGACAAACACCTTTCCCCGATTAACTACAGAGGCCTCAGGAGCGTTTTTTTTTTTTTTTTTTTTTTTAACCTCCACGTGCCATCCCACTCAGGAACAAAGAGACTGGGCGTTCCAAAACAAACAAACCCGATAACCACGTTACCCGCCCAGCGGTCAGAAGTAAGCGGCCGCGGTGACGGGAGCGGGCGAACCGGCCGGAGAAGCTTTCCAGCGCTGAGGGACAAACTGGACCTCCTGAAAGAGGGACAAGCCAAATACTATTGACAACAGAGTCCTCTGGATCCACACACGCCGGCCGCTCAGCCCAGCTGACACAACACGGGCCGAGAGATGAAAAGAGGACGGGGTTCAACCGTGGATCAGTTCCACATGGCCTTCGCGTGGAGCAACAAAGCGGCACAGCGCAGCCGGCCATGTAACCGGCGCAGGCATCCAGCACACCTGCTACACACACACACACACACACACATTTCACACCCGGGAAATTAAATTAGATACTTGATACACGAGCAGTCTCGTACATGAAAAAGTTTCTTACGAGAGTACAAAAGGAGAACTAACATTGCCTTTTCCTTCTTTTTTTTCAAAGAACACTATAGACTTAAACATAGACCATGGTCTTTATTTCCAAATGGTACAAAGCTGGAAATAGCGAGATAAAATAAAAGCAATTGGAACTATGGGAATACAAAATAAGAAAAGATGTCTTATGGCACGCGGGGGTCCCAGGACGCTCCCTTCAGGGTGTGGGCTGTTGAAGCTGGTCCAGTTTGCGTCGCAGCATGTTGTAGTTGTCTCGGGTCCCGGGGGCCTCGGGCTCCAGCTTCAGGGACCGCTCGTAGTGCTGCTTTGCCAGATCCAGCTTCCCCCAGCGGTGATACAGCACAGCTGAGGGCAGATATAGAAACGCTGATCCGGCTGGGGAGCGGCGGCCGTCCTAATTCTACGTCTGTTGCGATCATGCGCGACTGTCTGGAATATCTGGTGCGACCACGTTTGCAGTATAGCTTACCTAAATTGCCATGGCAACTAGCAGAAGTTGGGCTGATCCGGAGCGCATGGAGGAAGAAGCCCTCCGACTCCTGAGGACAAACACAAATAACGCACCGGATTATCGTGACCTTTGCTACACCGGGACGAATAAAACATCAACAAGCACCAAGAAATGAATACTAAATATTGAGCTGTTCATTTACCACTGACCCACCTTATATTTCTGTGATTTCCCCAGGACATTAGCCAATGAAAACATGATCGTGTGGTCGTTGGGGAGGAGCCTCAGCGCCTCTCGGCCGATCAGCTCCGCTTGACCCAAGTTACCTCAAAAAGCAGAACAGACGAGAACACAAAATGTCGAGATGTTCGTTTCTAGTGACACACACACACACACACACACACGAAGCTTGGAAGTAGACGAGAACATGTACTTTTATATGGACCAAAAAGAAACGTGCGTTAACATCCAGACAGTTACCAAAGCAGCATTGTGCTAACAGCCGGTACGGAGAGAATGGGACTGCTTGCTGTATTTGTCGGCAGTGTCGAGGGCAGAGTTTTTCCCTCTCCACACAGGAGCGGTTTAGTCTCCTAATTAAGGTTAACACAAGGCCCACTGGGTTATTGATCTCTGTCACAGGACCCGTCTGATGTCTGGCCAGAAACGGAGAAAGCGAGCGAGCGAGACAGAGAGACAGACAGGCAGACAGACAATGACAGTCACGTCCTGAGTCATGGCCTGTGCCCTTCAGACGCAGCTTGCCAACACGTGACTCCATGAGCACATCTGGCTGAATCCACACTGATTCGGCCTTTTGTTTGTGCAACGATCAAAAACTAAAGAGCGGGGCAACGAATACCCGATTCCTTGCTATTTGAAAATGACACCTATTGTTCTCTTCTTTTTTGGTGGGGAGCTGGGGAGAGGAGGTCAAATTATTTCTGTCAGATTTTGGGGAACAAATGCGGAGGTGGGGGGCTCTGAGGGGGCGCTGTTCCGGCTGCGCTTTGCCCACGTTTGATCAGCAGCATACCGGGGCCCTGATTGGACGGTTCCAGCGTTCTCCCGGGAGACTCCGCCCCCCACGGGAGCGGCTTCTGACAAAACGGCTCGAGCGTTTGGAAATCAGAGCATTCTCCACACGGCAGGGAAGAGTGCCTTCAAAACTCCCAACACAAAGCTTTAATACATAAATTTCAAGCATTGCTGATTCCTGCTCTTCCGGTCTAATCTTGTTGGCCATTTAGATTTCCTGCTTTTCCAAAACAACAACGCCGCGTTCCTTCAGCTGTTTAATGCTGGAACAAGCTGCTCTCCAGAACGAGAGCTCTATGAAAGGAAAGTGACTCTTAAATTATCATCAATTCAAAAAATGGGTAAAGCGTATTATTAATTATTGGTTATATTTATTTTTGATAAATGCCATTACATAGTTTATTTATCCCACAAATTATATTTCTGATGTAAAAACAGTTTTAGTAGAATGAAATACAAAATGTTGCTGTTGTGTATTGAAATACCTGTCAATCAATTTTGGATTGAAAGCAGGTTTCAATCATGAGATGTGATTATCTTTTTAATTAAATCACGAGAACAAGATTTTATGTCGTGTATGTATGTGTGTGTGTGTGTGTGTGTGTGTGTGTGTGTGTGTGTGTGTGTGTCCGCCCCCGGGCGCTTCACTAGGGGCTGCCCACTGCTCCTTAAAATACTAACGATGGGTCAAATGCAGGGAACACATTTCATGTATGCATGTAAAAGTATGTACTATGATAAACACTTCTAAAAAAAAAAAAAAAAAAAATGGTGTCAATACCAGTGTTGTCCAGCAGGATGACCATGTTGTTCCAAGCCAGGCTGTGGTCGGGTTTGAGCACAGTGGCGTTCCTCCATGCGTTCAGCGCATCTATGTGTCTGTTCAGGTCCGCATACTATCATGACAAGGGAGAAATAGTGAGAAAAAACCCAGAAACCACCACTGTTTTGTTTTTGTTTTCGTGGACTCTCACCAAGCGTCCTAGGTTATAGTAGCAGTCTGGGTATTTCTTCCGGAAGCGGATGGCATTCCAATAGCTCTGCTCTGCTTCCTCAAACTTCTGCAGGCTGTTCTGGACGATACCCAGATTCATCCAAGCTGCAGCAAAGTCCGGCCTGCACAGAAAAAATAAATACAGAGCTATCAGTAGGGAGCTTCTTCACGATATGTGGAGTCAGAGGGGTATTCCTGCGTGTTGGGCGACGCACTGAATAGAAACCGCTTTAGACAGCAGCTGCTCGGCCTCGATCAGCTCGTTCCTCTCCTTCAGGATGTTCCCCAGGTTGTTCATGGCGTGGACGTAGGTGGGATGTAGCCTGAGAGACGCAGAGAGACGCCGTTAACGTGACTCGGCCCGCTGTCCCATGAGTTCAACTAGCAAGGAGCCGACTGGCGTGCTACTGCTGGTGAGGGCATACCTGACCGCCTCCCTGTAATATGCGATGGCAGGGGTGGAGTTCCCTCGGTCGGCCAGGTTCTTACCGACGTTGTAGTGGACCTGAGGAATCAGACCGTCACGTTAGGCCTTGTGGGTGAGACTTCGATTGCAGTTTATAATTAACCGACACGCGCGGGAAAAAAAAAGAAGGTGTGCAAACACACAAAACCAGAGATACTCACCTTGGCGTTGAGCGGGCAGACGGACAGGGCGCTGGTGAAGAGGCTCTGCTCCGACCGCCACTGGTGACTGCGGAGAGCACAGCGGGCTACGTACACACACAACAGCGCCAGCACCGACACACACAGTGGCTTCTAGAATGGGAAGGAAAAAAAAAAATGGTAAAAAGACATTTTAACAAGCATGGAGTGTAAATCCTTATAACCCTCAAGCTTAAATATCAATTACCTGTGACTCAGAGTTAAACAGCCTGAAAACACATCCATGCAACACAGGGATGCCACCTGCTGTTATCATCCCTTCATAGGTGAGTCATTAGTCATTTCTTATGCATCACTGAGTGACTGAGTCATTAAAGCTGCTTTAACAGGTGGCGAACGAAGGAGTTCAGGACAGCCGCTGGTTATTTTCATCGTGGCTAACGAATTACAGGCCTTGTGTGCCTATGCTAGCAGGAGGCCAGCTGTCACTCGAGTGCTTTGCGACCGGCGCGCCCGTGTGTGTACATGCACGGTCACGTGATGTGCGTATTCAGGCGCCGCGGTATGGACGGAGGTCATTTCTGTAGTGGCGCAAAAACGCTCGTCTGGACAGAGACGCAGTGGCGCAGATGTGGCCTGAGGGTTCAACCAGGTTTGGTATCATTGAACCCTACCCTGTATTTGGACCAGCGGCAGCAGCAGTGTCCCATGGAGTAGGCCAGCAGTAGGCAGTAGCCAGCCGACGACAGGTAGAGCACTCTCTCGGCGACGACGAAGCCCACCCTGAAAAATATGTTACAGGCTGGCAGGAACGGGACCACCAGCAGCACCAGGCCCAAGGTCAGTGTCCTGGAAGGGAGAGCAATAGGTCACGGAGTGCCAACATTATAAAAGAGCATGGCTGTTGTATATATGTTGTTCTATATGTTGTTCTATTTTTAACTTTTAACTGTTTTTGCACTATCCACTTTATGTCAGACAGAAGAGAAACACAATTTCAGATCTTCTGTATGTTTCCACAAATAGAAGAAGTGACAAATAAAACTAACTTTGACTTTTGATACTGTCACTTATATGTTGGAGAATGTTAAGCTAAGAGATGGAACAATAAACCACCACAAAAAGCATTGCTAAACAAACTTTCCCCGTGAACCACAGTCCCGTCTCTGAACCCAGAGAGAATCATTAAGACTCAATCGAGACGTGGCGGTCACACTGCGGTGCTTACGGTACAATTTTCATAATCAAGTGTGTGTGTCCGGAGAGGCCCCGACATGTGCTTCGCCTCATCTACGGCGAGTGTGAGATTGGGCTGAGCTCGCTTACCTCCTTCTCTGGCTGTCCTGCGAGTATAAGGCTTGGCTTATCAAGCCTATCAGGACGCACCAGAGCAGCAGCAGCCACGCCATCCTCCAATCAGTGGCCGACTTAATGAGAGGCACGCAGCCCATGGACCAATCAAAACACAACCACCAGGGACACAGCAGCAGCCAGGCATTCAGAGAGTAGTAGTAATTATAGTTCACTATCTGCCAATCAAAGAGGAGCGGGAAGGGGTTGCGGAGTGGGAGAGAGGGGAAGAGATGAGGGGAGAAAAAGCATTTCAAATTCAGGATAAAAGTCAAGAGTTAGGGGGTTTGAACCCTAACATTTGATGTTTGATTAGATCATTAAGGTCAATGTATTGTTGCACAGATCCCGACATGTTTCCAACGTTTCAAGAGATAATGCAAGAAAGGATGCAGTCGTCCAAAGCGTCGGTGTGTAATTGTTGCATCTCGCGTCCAAAGAAATAATACAAATTCATACTCACTCTAAGGAATATATTTTCTGCAAAAGAGGCAGGGTTGTCTACTTCGGTGAATGCCGGCGGTCCAGTTCCCATGATCCTCCAGCGTGCATAGAGCATCGAGAGTCCCCCAAGACCCATGAGAGCCAATCGCGTGGGCAGACCCGTCCGCAATATCGCACTCACCTGTCAGGAAGATATCACCAAACAACAAATAAGATCAATGTTTGAGAGTTACTGATTCATACCTACAATGAAGCAAAGCTCATTCGGCTTCACGTAGATAACGTATGTGATGTGACATTAATCAGACGAGAGAGAGCATCATTAATGACAGGAGGGAGGGGCGAGAGGGATTATGTACTGTAACTCACATCGAGTGGAGTCTTCCTAAGGAGCAGCCTCTGGCTGAGTTCATACACATTAACATTACAGATCAGGAGGACATCAAAGGCTGCGTTCACACCCTGGAGGAAAATGCATAGAGGAATGGCATTTAGAAATGTATATAGGTCAGCAACTAAATGGATCTGTGGCTCCGATCCTACATTAGGAGGAACATGAGACTTTGAGGTCTATTCTCACGTGAGCAAAAAAGAAAAAGAGATCACGTTAATTGGCGTGTCTTCATAAAATGTTAACATGAGTGTTTATGGCGTGTGAGGTCTCGCTTTTGACATTGTTCTTACTGGATGTGATGAAAGCAAGCCGCACACACACACACACACACAAAAAGACTTCGTACCAAGACTGTGATGCCTTGTTCTTTGCAGAGCATCGCCGCGGCACACAGCGAGAGGCTGACCACAACCCACCGGACAGAAAAGCTGTCATCTCGGTCACTACCTGGGGAACACAAAGCCGAGACCAAGCCGGTTACAAAAATACAAAATAACAAGCGGCTTCAGAAGGTTTGATGATGCCACTAAAATATATATATATATATATACACATACATACACACACACACACACACACATCACAGTACTGTATTACAGTTGCACATGAAAGGAAAGGTACCTACCTCTGTTGAAAGCTTTGCAGTAGGCGAGGAAAGAGAGCTGGAAGAACAGAGCGCACAACAGATCTGCTCGCCCCACAACGCCGGCCACCTTGTTGAGATGGAGGAGAAGAAGAGAATGAAAGATAAAACAAAACAAACAAGTTCCCTCAAGTAACGGCATTATCTTAACTTCTGCATTTTGAGTGGCCGTTACTTACGTCACATTTTCTTTTGCATGGGGCTTTGAGTTATAAATAGATGCTTATTAAACTTTAAAACACATATATAAGTAAGAAAATAAAACAGGAATACTCTGCAAACATAAATGGCAATACACAACGTATTCCAGTATTACTTGTCCAAAAACTTGTATTGGGGAACTGTTGGATACTGTTTGATAATAATTGATTTTTTGGCTTAGTTTAAATCTAAGTCTTTACATGTATGTGCTTTGAATTTGGTAAAGTGTGATTTTTTTGTATTACTTAATTCACTTAATTTTGTAATGACCAGAAAATAGTCAAATCTACAAACAGACGTATAAGCCTACACAATCCCCAGTCAAAGACAAAGCAAACATTTTAAATAATTAAATAAAAAGACAACACCCACAAAAAAAAGCCAAACTGTATAAGAGATAAAACTGAGCCTATAATCATAAAAAAGAAGATACAGTACGGCTAAGAATATAAAAACTGGGTATTGCAAAGTAGAAAGTTAACCAACCAAAAGGAGATGTAAGGTCTCTAATAATTTGAGGCCCACGCACATGTTTTGCTGAAAACCATGCGGTTTCCTTTGAAGCCTCTCAAACTGTTTCCCTGAGCCTTCTAGAAGCAAAGAGCGCTGGTATCCCTCCAATCCACGAGCACCAGCCTCTCAGCTACTCACACACCAAACACAAGGTGTGCGGCCGCGCAAGAGCGGCTTCGGAAAACAACCAAAACAAGGCAATTAGAGCAGCAGCTTCAAGCTGTGAACCGTGAATTTTACACTACGTAAAGATGTGCTGCCGAAAAGGCCGGAAAGCAGTTGTTGACAATTCTCATGAAAGTTGGATTTGTTTTGGATATTATATGTTTAACGCAGTGAATTATATGCGGGACTATAAAAGGAAAAGTAGTAGGTTTATAAAAAAAATGGATTTAGAAGATCTTTGATTTTATGATATATTGCAGTTGACTTTGATCCATCTTATATGTTGCTTACAGTGTAATTCACGATCCATTATTATTATTATTATTTTAATTAATTTATCAAGAGGTTGTTGTTTGAGTTACTTAAATGATTCCCAAATATTGTACATTTTGTTTTATATAAAACGTTGTTATTTGATTTACTTTAGTGTATACAGTTCTTCTTCCCACTGTATCCAAAAGTTGGTCAAAATTCTTAACAGGACAAAACAAAATAAAAAATCTCTCATTACCAGCAGTACCGGCTGTTGATATGTATGTGTGTGTGTGTGTGTGTGTGTGTGTGTGTGTGTGTGTGTGTGTGTGTGTGTGTGTACCGTGCGGTTGGCATCCTGGGGTTGCCTGCTTTGATACATACAGCGGGCCTACAACAGTCTGCCTACCTCACACCCCCTCCCAGGTCTCGCCCAGTTCTTGACCTGCATGATTAAAGAGAATGGACGGGGAATCGCTGCCTTCCAGCCGGGCTTTACAGCAAACACACGTATGCCGGCAGGTCAATAAGCATCCCGACGCAGCTAATCATCAGCCAGCGCTGCCGCACGCACCTCGGCCCCGCGCTCCCAGCTGAGACCGGACTTTTGTTCTTGGCATGGAACCACTGCATGTTTAGCATTAAAACCTCTGGACTGGCGTGTCAAGATGGCATGCTGCACTGCTGTAGGGAATCACAGCAGAATAGAAGTTCATTTGTAGCGCAAGCTCACGACAGACACGACGTCTCGAGAGGCTGGAACCGGCCCGTTCAAAACAAGAACGGGAGCTGGCATAATAATATAATAACGGGGACATGATCTGGATCGACGCATTGATACGAGCGATGCAAAGTGAAAACAGCAATACGTAGCTTCATCTTTAGAGATACGCCTTTATTTTGAAATTCCCACGGCACCTTTATGGGACACCTCCTTCCAACTGTGCCAGTATTCAAATTGTTAAATCGTATTTTGAGAGAAATGTAAGCAACCGTGTTAAATGGGCTTTTGGTATCACCTCATACTGATCGCAGGCCCCTGACTGGAATCCAAAGCGTATTGTGTCAGACTCTGTGATGTCAGCAAATACCAATCATTGGCCAAAGAATCGATATATAATATTGTATCGTGAAACTTGTGACTTACGCCCCGAGGAACAGGCGCATGTGAAAGGAAATATAAGCTGATCCAAATATGTAGATTTCCATCATGTGTCATGAGTTTAAACACATTGCAAAGGCGGCTTTTGCTTGTTCAACATTTCTTGTTTTTTTAGAGTTTTTTAGAGTAAGTCAAAGTAATGTTCAGATGCACTGTGGTTTTAGACTGAAAATGCAATTGTCTAAACTTCAAATGCATTCACATAATATCACAGAGAAAGCATTGGGAACAGAACCTTCCACTTAAGACTTCTGCTTTCACCAAAGAAGAGAAAATCGAGTTTCTGCTGTGTTTTCTCAATCCGTGTGTCGATATGCAAAAAAGGTACAACAAACTTCCAGCCAGGATTCCTTCAGTCAAGTTAGAGTTAGGACTTCTTTATTTAATCCTCTCAAAATAAAATTTAGGACCAACTTTATAACAACCAAAGTGAACTGTCTGCTGGCGGGTTGACTTAGCAGTTTTGCATGTGGGATTCCACTGCCTGGATTAAAGCACTTCCTGCACAAAATACTCTGCCTTTGCTTCTACACTTTGCCCGGGACCGTTTTTCCGGCAGAATCTTGGTTGGGTAGCCAATGCTCGTGTTCTTGCTAGTTGGCAGTACGTCTGCTCTGAGCGTCATGATCTGTATGACGTTAGAGCGAGAGGCATTTTATAAATGATCTAAAAAACAACAACGAGATGTTCATTATTTTTTATGTCCAATGTCAGAAAGAAAAAGATTCATTAAGTCCTAATTTGCTTGTCTTTGCATTTTTAAAGACTTTTAAAAGATTGATTTAAGATGTTTTAATAACAATTAATATGTTTCGAATAATGAATTCCATACTTTATAAGACATTTTAAGGATCAAAGGGAACTCCATCATACACACACTGAGCTTTTTTTCATCCAAATATTTTTTGTTATCACCACTAACAAATGCTGATGCTAAGATGTGCTGTGTTCAAATATTTTTCTTTTTTGCTGATCAGTGTTTTCTTGCAGCGTAATTTTTTTAGACACCATTAAGTCATTTTGATGGTTGTCTGAGAAGTTTTCAGAACACAACATTTGGAGCATGCATTTGCTGTTGTGCAAACCAACAAAACAGCAGCTAAAAAAACAGCTCTGGTGTATGTGTCGCCAAACAACAGAAAACAAACTGTAAATGTGAATCAGTATGCACCGAGTCTCCCGCTCTATGTATGGCTCAGAGCTCTGAAGCTGCAGACTGTTATTCTCTACTGACAGCATTGCATCTGTTCTGTGGACAAACATGCATCCTGTGGAGCCGCGGGAGCTGAGCGGGAAAATACTTTAAAGAAGTGAAAAACAAAACAGAACAAACAAACCTGAACTCTACTTACACTTTCTGTGTGGACCGGGTGCGCGGCGAAGAGGAGGGCGGCGAGCAGAGAGGTCTTGGGAGCGTGGTTCAGTATCCGGCCCTTCTCGTCATACGACAGTCCACCAATCAGTATAGCAAACACGTCAATCATGAGGGCCGATATGACCGCGTGGAGGACGATGTTCAGCACGTGGAAGCCAACGGGGTGCAGGCCTCCGCCCAAGAGGTAGTTCAGCCTGCAACAGCAAAAAACACCAGTGTGAAAAAAGGAGTTTATAAGAGCTTATAAAAAGACAATAAAGTAGTCAATGAATATGAGATATGAGTTAATAGTTAACTACAATTCCTCCTCGGCATTGTGGAGGTTGGTTTATGGCGTTACGACTATTGTCTTAACATCTGCGTTTGCGCTCACACAAGCGGATACATCACCTAAATGTAAGGACAGTGAGAGGTCGGTAGGATTTGTGACTCGAGTTGCTACTCAGGTTGCTCCCCCAGAAGTCATTGCTCCAGATGTTGTTCAGAGGCGTTGCTGGTTTCAAGTCCTGGAACAGAAACACAACATTAGACCGACAACTACGCCACCAATGTGCAGGACGCCGTCACTCTGTTGATGCTGCAGAGGCAACGTCATAAAATGCCCTTTTTTCTTCTTCTTGCAATACATGAATGGATTTGCAAAATAGACATACTGCATGTGGATATCACACACTAACAGAAAGCATACCTTGTTGTTGACGATTGCTTCAGAGTCATCAAACACAAACTCCCCGTCATAACTGTTTATGAAGCACAGGAGTGCCACCAGGGCGACGGTGACCTTAGCCTGGACTGGAGCGAGCTTTGGGAGGGGGATGTGGTGATCCCCATACACTTCAGACAACGCCATGATGCACCGGCTCTTTGGTCATTGGGTGTCATCGTCTAGTCCCTGAGGGGAAGAGGAGGGGTCATGCTGTGTCCTCTGCTAAGAACAAACATACGTAACAGTGAGGCAGGCTGTTTACACACAGGGTGGATTCATACCTCATCTTCTGAGAGACATAATGCGAGAGGTCACCGCGTCCTGTGCAACTCCCATGTTAGCTTCTTGGCCAGCTAGCTAGCTAGTTAGCGACCGTAAACCGTGAACTGGCGGAAGGAAGGAGCCGCACTCGGCTTTGCACTTTGTTACGACGAGATGAAATGATCACGCTGCCACTGACACGCGAAGGGAGACGTTACCTTGGACGTTATCGGGGTAATAAAGCGTGACTTTAGCATGTCTTGTTTAGCGGGTGCTATTCCCTCTTGAACGGTGTGAACATGACATGGCGCGCGGCGCAACATGTGTCGGTAACACGCGCTGTCTTAATTTAAAATATGTTGTGTTCAACACTGTGACTGTGTTCACGTTACCGTGACCCGGCGAGGTGCAGACGGAGAGCTCGCGGCTGTAAACAAACATACACGCTCAGGCTGCAGCACTTCCTGTCTAGCGTAGCGGTCACGTGTTTGTTTTCAGCCAATAGATGACACCAGGGTGAAACGGTCTTCTTCTTCTTCTTCTTCTTCTTCTTCTTTTTTTCCTTCATCTTCTTCTTCTTCTTCTTCTCCTTCTCCTCCTCCTCCTTCTCCTCCTCCTTCTTGTGCCTACATTTACAGGTTAAACAGAGAAACACACACAGTTCAGTCTGTCAGATAACTTTGTTTCTGTTACAGTTAATGAAAAAAATACAAAGTGACAGACAGTGATTTATCTTGATTGTATTTATTTGACCTTTATTTAACCAGGTAAAATCAATTGAGAACCAATTCTCATTTATAATGATGTCCTGGCCAAAAGGCAGTAGCACAGTCCACACAAGTGACACAAACAGCACAGATACAATACAGTATGACAAACACATGAGAAAGATGGCTAAAAACAACATAGGTAAATTAATAAACACTATGTACAAAAAAAGGTGGATTACTGAATGTTCTTTGTAAAAATGGAAGAGAGAGAGAGAAGTGGGCGCTGGTCAGCAAGTACAGCATCAACTATGACTTGTTGCAGCTTTTGTGTGAACATGTTGAGAGAGGTGAGAGCTGTTAGTTTCTGAGGGGAAAAGATCTTCAACCTCTTCTTCATGTCTGCAGGCTGATCTGCAGCTGATTAAACTCATTCTGCAGACTGGATTTAGCAACAGGTTCCAACAGCAATTAACTCAAAAATATGTTTGTATATGGCTGATTTTTAATCTGCATACTCTGATGACGGTTTAGTTTCAGAGAAGTTTTTGCTGATCATGCCTTTTAATATGTTCTCCATACTTACTGTATGCAGTCGGTTTTGCCTTTCTTCTTGTGTAGTTTTTGCAACAGTTTGCTTAAAAATCCACCCTTTTCACTCTGCATCTTTCTCTTTTTATCTAGGCTACTTACAGCTGGCTCTTCCTCTGACATAATGTTCTTATTCTGTCATTGATTGTCTATCCTTGTTTTCCTTTTGCAGAACTGCTGATTCATCAGAGATCAGTGCAAAATACTGTCAATAAAGCTCGCCCACTATGTGCGAACACACACACGCACACACACACACACACACACACACACACACACACACACACACACACACACACACACACACACACACACCTTGTGTAAGTGCTGCATTTGTGTTTTATATGAAACAAAGTTGGGTTGTATTGTGTCAGTCTCATTTAAGATAAGAAAAGATAAAATAATCCTTTATTAGTCCCAAAGCCAGGAAATTGGCAGGATTTAATTGGTTCTCCATCATACCATCCCATCTCAGAGCAGACCACCTTAAACATGAGGAACGAGATTTTAAGGTAGTATTGAGGTTTGTTACCAGAACAGCCGACCAGTGTTTTGTTTTCTAAAAGCGAGAGGGTTTAGTTTAGTTTATTCTTGTTCTTTACCTCACATTGAGAGATGGGATCCTGACCATGCAGCGTTGGTTGACGCTGAGTTGTGCTTTCGGTTTCTAGTGCTGAGAATTGTTGGGTTAATTGGTCATGTAAATGAAACAGTGGTTTAATGAACTAGTTGGAGGTTAATGTAGATTGTATTTAAGTGCCACGTCGTGCATGTTATGCATGTATCGAAGTTAGTTTGAGTTTTCATCTTTACATTATATCAGAATATGACATTTAGATGTTTATTTGAAACCAAATTATCCAAACATAGAGATTGATGCAGATAAGAAAATACGGAAAGTCTCAATAAAAGCATGTTGGATACCAGTGTTAAACAGGCAGCAGCTGTCTAATGAAATAATTGATTTAATTATCGCTAGGGTTTAACTTGAATATTCAAGTCCTCATTCAAGTCTTATCTTATCTCATCTTATCAGAAGTACGAAGTATGCACAGAGATAACTTTAAAACTCAATCTCAACTTTATAATAATCCTTTAAATAGGTAAACTGTTCCCTTTACTGTCGGGGGAATTCAGAACCTCGTGTGCATTTCCCGTCTCTTATTTTGACACCGACATGGCCTGTCTGGTAGGGTCATGCGCATTGGAAGAACAGCATATCCTCAATCTGGTAATCTGTTGTCTGTCACAAGATATTTCAGGAGAAAGAAGTGTTAATAGAAAGATGATTGTCTGTAAGAATTAGAGGTGCTGAGGTTGCGGGGAGGCCAAAGGCAGGCTTCGGGATTTTGTGCTCCACTTCACCTGTCATTGCTTAGGGAAGACAAGGAATCTCCCTAATGGCCAGAGCCGGGGGCCCAGGCCGAGAGAGGGTGGGTGTGGGGGGGGGATAGGTCTCAGAGTTGGTTAGAGAAACAGACACTTATCCGGCAAGAAAGCAGACATAATTAAGGCCGTGCTTCATTCAACATCACCCTTCGATATCTGCACAGTCGAATGCAGTTGTTATGGGTGCTACCAGTTTGGTGACGCTTGGAGGTTTCCAGATTGGCGCCCGCTGGTTTTCTTTCTAAAAAAGGGTTCAAACGGCTTCAGAGCGCTCACATCATTTACTCCGTTTCTGCACATGGCCTTGATATTTTGAGCTTTTCAGCAGAATTGTGTCCCGCCTCACCGGGAACATGGATACTTAGGCAGAAGCATTTAGTACCCCACGAAATTGCCTAATTACCACCCCATGCAAAATGCATGAAGTATGGATTTCATCTCCTGGTTCTTCACCCATGTCAGTCGGTCGGTATTCACGTTATTAGCATCACTTCCAGTGGGCTGGCCAGGGCGCGGCGGTGGAGATAATGAGGGAGGAAGTCCCAGTATACGCCAATGGAGGATCCAGTGGCCCAAAAGCAGGGAGACAGGGCTGCCAGCGGAGACCCCGTCAGGAGGGTCCACTGTTTCTGTGATCGCGCAGAAGGTGACAGACATTGATTGTGTGCAGTCTGACACAGAATCACAGCAGAAAGGAAAAGGTCAGGGTCAAATGGCGTGAAAGTGAAGAAGCGGCTCGGCATCACGCGACGTCCCGAGATGAACGATGCAGGCTGCATGTGTTTTTCATCATTAGCTGTTAATCGCAGTCGAAAACAGTTTGCGCTCCTCTGATCTCAGCGGGAGACACGCGGCGATATTCTCCAAAGCCTTGTTTATTAAAAAAAAAAGAGTCCACTAATGAAGAGCAAAGTTTATATTTGTTAAACATGCTTTGTGGTGAAATATTTTACATGTTTTAAAGATTACAGATCTGGCAAAAATAGATGTACTAGAACAACTTTTGCACCCGGGACAAAGACAATCTCTTGGGCTAATGCGTGTTTATCCCCTTCAGACCTGGAACATGAAATATGTATGGGCTTTCAGCCAATGGAGAGGCATTGTTTGGAAATTTGACTTCTGCCTCGAGTCGAACTCAAAGAGGGAGAAACTTTAAGTTATGCATTTGTTTAGATGCAAACTTGGCTTTCCGGAACTGTAATATTGACATACTTACAATATCCACTGTTACTTTGAAGATGTTCAACGTTAAAAACACGCTGTTGTCGCCCGTCCCACTGAACACCTGGTCAAGAGTAACATTCAGGAGCCATTAGTCTTCTATGCGATGAGCAAACACAATGTACCCTTAGAACACTGAGTGATAGTTGCTGGAAATAGCCTCTATACACCTATGTAGATATTTCATTACAAACCAGACGTTTCCACCTAGAATAGTCATTTACCATATTCACAATGTATAGTGTATTGCTGATTAATTTAATGTTATCTTCATTGAAAAAACAGTGCTTTTCTCTGAAAAATAAGGACATTTCTAAGTGACCCCAAACTTTTGAACGGTAGTGTGTGTGTGTATATATTTTGTAGACTTAATACTTACAATATGCAATACTGCTATACTATACTGAATATTGTTTTGCTACTACTACATTTAACTTTATAATATTACACTTATATGCCATAATATGTAAAATGTACCAGCCTTTTTATTTGACCATATTATGTCATACTGTTATACCACTTTACTTTGAGGAGACGTCACTGTTGTTCAATTCAATTCAGTTTATTTTGTATAGCCCAACATCACAAATACAAGTTTGCCTCGGAGGGCTTTACAATCTGTACACATGACATCCCTGTCCCGGGACCTCACACCGGATCAGGAAAAACTATAGTGAAAACCCTTTCACAGGGAAAAAAAGGGGAAGAAACCTGAGGGAGAGCAACAGAGGAGGATCCCTCTCCCCGGATGGACAGAAGCAATAGATGTCATGTGGCCAAAATGAATAACGTAATGGACACGGTCTAGAACACTGAATAATGTTTCCACCAGTAAACCTGAACATGCACCTCTCTCTGTGTGACAGTGATTATAACCGCATAACTATATAGATTATAATTAACTGGAGGATACACTTTTTCCTTCACGTAGATCTTAAACCCTTAATTATAAACAGGAGCCCGGCCACCCTACGAAGGAAACTCATCTAGTTTTTTTTATTAAAATAAAAGTTGGATAAATCTCCATTGTCCTCTCCTTATATGTAGTCAGGTGTCGGTAGGTAGAACTGCAGCGCCGCTGACTCGCCGCTCTCCTGTCTGACGTCACTCGCTGCCACGGACTCTCCGCTGCCAGTAATCTCACTCGCTGTCTCTCCAACAACGTTAGCTAACGTGTTAGCAAGCTGACTAGCTTGCCATTAAAAAACTGGTGGGAGGGAAATGAAGCCGCTGTAGACATCTTAACGCTGATTGGCCAAGACTCGACACGTCAAAGATCTTCTATTGCTAAGATGATCACGACCTCAGTTTTTTTTCCGTGTCCCCCTCCAATCTCAGAAACGGCGGACAGTTGACCCCCCCGCCCCCTCTCCCAAAAACAAAAACTCTTCGGATCTACGTGATTCACGTGGATGACATATTTTGGTTTCAAAACGGCGAATTTCGCCAAAAGGTGAGGGATTTTCATGTCTGTAGCTGGTGTCTCATTCACGCATGAGAGGAGGGGCAGGAAGTAAACTGGTCAAAACGTTAACCATTGCCTTCAATGGGAGCTGTTCACGACCTGCTACATGCTGTTCCCCGGGTGTAGCGTGTTGGAACGGGGCCACAGTACCCGGGGCCCCGCGGCAGTGAAACTCTGCCACGGCTCTCATCTCCGGCGATCTGGGCTCCTGCGATCTGCCCGGCGCCCCGGACATGCTGCGATGAAAAAAATAAACTGCTGTGACGGCAAAAACCACAAGGTCGATCAAACACAGCCGGAACACAGCCAGACATTAAATACAGAGAGCGGCGATACAGCCAAAAGCAGCGCTCCTCTCAAAGGCCTCCTCTTGTTCTTTGAAAGTGGTGATAGCGGTGCATATTCGCAATGTGCATAAGTCTGTTACAGCCCGGTTAGGAAGGTAAAACTATTCCATTCTCTGCTCGCTAAAACCTTAGTTGTCTCTGTTTTTTCTTTCTTTCTGGAAGCAAGAACCATTCCTTTTCTCTCTGCCTACAACTTCCCCCCTCATTAAAGTCGCTGGACTCCAAAGCGTTCTTGGAAAACATTCCTATTTTTGTCTGGGCGACGGAGGCGGAACCGACATCTACAACAAAGGTGGGTGAGATATAATTGACTGTAAACCAGGTACTGAGTCGTCGCTTGTCTCGCGCCCCGTCTGAACCTGCTTTTAAAAAGACCTTCTTCACTCGTTCTTTTGGTTAAATCTGAAAGCCTCACCTTTTCTGATCAAAAGTTTCCTATTATCACAATCCTCCCTCCCCCCCAAACTTATCCTTAAAGACAGTATTGTGTCGGTACACGCGTTTCATCTCCTCTAAAGTTCTTGTAAGCGACTATTGATGCGGTGGAGCTGAACCGACTCCGTTTGAAATGTTCACCTCGGAGGGCGCCGAATCCAAAATCTCTCCGCGCGATTGAGCAGAGCCACGGGGACTTCAGGTGTAAAATCAAACGCCGTTTCAAGCACTTCCAAGCTCTTCATCGAGAGCTGCCGATGTTCAAGGCCCTTCAAAAGCTCCCCCTGCCAACCCGCATGTAAGAACTGCTAATTCTCCCACCTTCCGTCAGCTCGCTTTACCTCACGCGTCTCGTAGACCCAGACGCACGCACAGAACTTCAACGTCTTTTTCGGCGAGGAACCAATTCATGCTCCGTCCTTCCTCTCTCACATCCCCGAGTGTTCATCTCTCAGCTGAGCGTACTCAGTTTCTCTTCAGCTCACTCTCATTTCCTTCTGTTCAGCAGCTCGGAAAAAAATACAGCATGTTCTGGCAGACAGCGGAAATTCATTTATATAACAAGCCCACTGAAGGATTGAGATAAAAAAAAAAATGAAAAGCTGGTTAAGCATACATTGGGATTTGGAGAGAATTCTGTTTAAAAAAAAGAGATTGCCATTGAATTCTGCAAGCACCACGGAAGTTTAATGATGCAACTTTCCGACCTTTAGAAAAACAGAGCTTTTTCTTTTCTTTCTGACACGCGTATGATCCCATTAAGTCTGAAGACATCAAGTAATGAACATAATGGCATCGCAACCCCGATTTAAACCCTGGTGCACAGTAATAACGTTGGCGCTGTAATTCCGGCTCTGCGGAGACGCAGTCATTAGGGCTATGTATGCACTCCGCAGCTGAGTGGAACACAGCTGGACTCCGCCTGACGGATTGCAGCTGGAGGACACCCCCGAAAAAACATCCTCAAAAAAAAAAAGCGGCGTGACCCACGCGACCTCAAGCGTGGCCGCTTGCAGTCGAAGCCTCGTCTCGTACAAGAGTGACATCGGTGCAGTCAACTCCGCTGAAGGTGATCCATCCGCGCTTTAATTAGGCGCGAGGAGCTAACAGTAATTTCCTCCTGGTTCGGCGCTCCGCGGCCCGCACGAGGAGAGTCCCTTCACAGAGGACGGTGATGGAGAATACCTTGCATTAATGAGGGGAAACACAGCGGGCAGGAGCAAAGAAACTATCACTTAAAGAGCTAAGATGGCCGCTAATATCCGTTGCCTAAAGAAGAAGAAGAAAGAAGAGAGAGAGAGAAAAAAAGCGATGAGATGACACATTATAATAATGATGCATAAGTGCAAAGTAAGCATTTTTTGCAGGTAAAACAAAGTAAATTTGTTCTTAAAGACTATGTGCGAGATGCTGGATGTGAAGTATTATATTCGGCTGGAAAGCTTGCGGCTTCATTAGGCTGCCAATGTGTCACGGGCAACTTCTTTCCTTTCAAAGACCGGAGACAGAAAAAAGAAGAAGAAAAAAATCGGATTGTTTGCAGTTTCTTTTATTCTAAACTGTTTCCTTTCAGAGAAGGAAAAGAAGATGACTCTTTATATACTTCATAAGGTCTTTTGCTGTGCGAGTTTCGCCTGCGTAGTTTCTTGGACGTCAGTCAGACTTCCTTTAGATTCACTTCACTGTGCTGTACGCACATACTACCAGATGTATTGTTTGAATTAGAAATGCACACGTTTAGAACATTGCAGGACGGCTCATTTGAGTCTCAATTCCAATACCTGATTGTACTATCCAACTGAGAAGGTTTTTTTGCCTGCTTGGTTCATGAAGTCAAAGGTTAATCTTGACACAAAGTGGGAACGAATGCAATTCCAGAGTGTGAATTGGTCTGAAAGATAAGAGAGGAAGGGACACTGGTCCACATCCGAGTTAAAACAGATTCAGCTCTCCACACAATGAATTCCACCATCGTGTCGATGTGGTTCTGCAACACTTTGTAGACGGCTGGTGGGGAGAGGACTCTTTTGTTCTCTACATGAGGCCGCGAGGACAACCAGGTGGGAATGGTGATCCTCTGTGATAAGGACTTTTTTTCTCCCCCCTTCATATCAAGATGAGCACCCAGGAGCCCGGGAGTCCATCACGGAGTCACCGCCGAGAACCTCCGCCGGCAGGCATCTGTTCTTATCGTATATATTTACATTTTGCTGTGATGGCATAGCTACACATTTGTGCTGACTGCACTCCTGCACAGATTACTTGTGTGCCGTGTTCTCTATCTCTGTGCACGTGCCACAAATGTCACATCCGTATTGTTTGGGGACAACACACGCTGTCTCCATCAGGCTCTGCCAAGAAGGATGCGCTGGACTTGAAACAGAAGGCATGCATGGAGAAATGAAACCTGTGTAAAAACTACTGCATGCATGGCTGTTCTTTTTGTCTTTTGTCTCCAAGTCTTTGATGGGAGATATAGGATGTATGAACTGGCCACCTCTACAGTCAGAATGATGTTTGTGGCTTGCGGGTTTGTTAATCCTGTGCGCTACTTTAATGCCATTGGTTTAGGAACCCTATGGGTTTTTATCAGAACCTTGTGCTATGTGGCACGTTTTCCACGGTGGAAAATGTCTACTATCTGTAAAAGTGTGTCAGGTTGTGCATATGAATATGAATAAAGCATTTGTATTTGTCCTGATACAAAATAGAACACGTGAACGAATTTTAATGAAATGTGAATTCCAAAAGTTTGGCAAAGTTTCGACCATCAGCTCTTTGATCTGCTCTAGCAGTCGGTTGTTGTTGCTTTGTGCAGCATCCTGGTGATCAGTTCTGTGCAAGCCTCACTCTTTTCGAATGAGCCGGTTTTGCTGCGTCAGTCGTTAGTCATGTGATTTGCTAGTTAACTCCAGACACGATCTTCTCCTAAAAACTAACTAAGTGGTTTTGTTCCCTATAACCTTAATTTCCTGTGAGGACTGACAGCATCTAACTAGTATAGACACGAGGTCCCGAGGTAAAACACTTTGTTTGAACCCTCCACCTCCCCACCATCGTCCCACCATGGTGCTCATAAGCAGTCGCTCTCACATAGCGTAGCATATTCACACTGCAGTCAGTACACACTACGTGGCGTACGAATGACACGCAAAAAGAAAGACCTTTCTATAATTGTCGTGCCATGCGGGCTAAACGCTCAGAAATAAGTTCCACTCTCGTCACGAAAAAGACAAAACCCCTAAAACTAGCCACTTAATAATAACCAAACTACAAACCTCCAACAACTGCCACACTTCCTCAACACCTGCAGACGGAGATTAAGCCCTGTCCAGTTCCATCAGCTTCACCCCGTGCCTCCACAGGTGTCTACGGCGCTGCCTCCCAGAGTGACGGAGCCATCACAACACATCACAGCTCAGACTGGGAGAGTGGCAGCAGTCCAGCCAGCCTACTGCACCAGCGTGGGGTCCCTGGGCCTGGAGACGGGGATGGACACTCGGATCGTTGGCCGGATGCCCGGGATGATTCTTTTAGGGGACGGCAGAACACTTTGTCAGCATGTGACTCCCTGCAGGGTTCCTTCTTACAGGGGTCAGGATTCGGACCAGAAGAATGGTTGGATGAATAGCCTGAGGGTGGGGAGGGGGGCAGTAAAAAAGAAGGGACGTGTGAGACCTGCCAGCGGTTAGGTTTGATGTGTCCTGTCCCTGCTGTTGCCCTCTCCCTGGTTTTGCTCACAAAAGTGTTCCGCCAAAAACCCTCTCGTCGCCATGGCACCCCAGGCCCCTGCGTGATTGACACCTTGTCACATTATCTTACGACAGCGCTGGTGGAGAGAGAGAGTGCTGAGGAGTGATGCTGAGGTGGCTGGGGACTCGCACACTGTCAGACGCACACACACACGGTCACACATACGCACACGGGCCTGCGCGAATACATACAGTAAACACACCCTCAGGAGCTCTCGCACAATTTAGCTGGGTATTGGAAGTGCATCTCAGCGGATGAGTGTGTGTGTGTGTGTGTGTGTGTGTGTGTGTGTGTGTGTGTGTGTGCGCGCATACTCATGGTCCCGAGGCATAATTCACCAAACACTGGGGAAGGTTGATTGAGGGACGCAGATGTTTTGCACATTGTGTACATCGTGCTGCACAGGCATGCTATTTTAGGCAGCGGGGTGTATGGTACAGTCCGCCGATTCCTTTATGAGATGAACATCAGTTTCTCTTGCTGGAGCTCTAGCCCCAGGCTTTTATTTATGTCATTCTATACCCAAGAGAGGCTTCTTTACAGCAATGCAACGTCTCTGGCATATGCACCGGAGTAATTGTAAATCAGCAAAGAATCCTAAAATAAGATGAAAGTCAAGCAAAGAGAGTTGATCACACCTTTGTTCTAAAGCTAATATGACGTGAGGCTCAGAAAAGGCAGTTGGATCAGTAACGTGCTTTTATTGAACAGCTTACTGCCGAAGAAGGCACGTTCCAAACCGTGTGCATTAAAAGGTTCTTTGTGTGATATGCAGAGCACGAATACAGCAGCAGAAAAACTGTTAGCTGAGCAGAGAGGTAAGTCACTCGCCCTCTGTGTGGGTAGTAATCCGAGTTTCTCTGTGGTTCACTCGCATAGCCGGGCCGGCCGAGGGTCTCTCTGTTGGCGGCGGCCATTAGCACTGCTCTCATACTGCGGCTACAGCTGATAACGGCATCCTGATCCACGGGAAGTGTAGTGCCGACGCTCCGGTTACCCCCACAGGTTAGCACTGGTAACTCTGCCAGCACTCTTCCTTAGCACTGTTAGCTTCTAGCCGGCGCCGCGTTGACAGCCGTATGGAGGTACTAGATTTGCTTTTAGTGCTAATTATGTCGTATGGTCGTACTATTAATAGGAATGTAATGGTTAGTATTAATTATGCCTTTAATAGCAAGGTAATAAACCACCTGGACCACATGTAAACCTGCATGTGTACAGATTGTAAAGCCCTCCGAGGCAAATTTGTGATTTTGGGCTTTACAAAATAAACTGAATTGAATGTGCTCTACATCACCATTTCTTTGACTTTACCTGCATGCTAACCGGAAATTTGATTCCAGCAAACAATGAAGTCTTTGCTCATGAGGAGCTACTTTCCAATAGGAACTTGGAGTTTGCTTAATGTTGCTTAGTTGTTGTTGAAAGCCTTGAGACTACAATCATAGCTGCTGCTGCATCAATATTAGGACTAACGATGAGACTTTCTTTGAATGTAACTTTTATAAAGATGAAGTCTAGCTAGTTTAAAAACAAGCAATACAAGAGCTAGTAGGCGAGAAGAGAGACAGAGAAAGTGAGACAAAACTTAAGGGACAGTTCCCCCCGTACTCAAAAATTCAACACAATTAGTTCCTTGAACTGTTGTGTGAAGGCCTGAGCCCAGCCAAGTCTTCTCCACACACACTGCCACACAGTAAGACTTTCAACCCTCAGGACCAGACTCTGCTATCCAGGCCATCACATGCCGATATCCTGCTCAGTTCTCTTCACCCTCAACAGACAACTTTTGGAAGTATACTGAACACCTGCCACACAGTTTTTTTTCTTCAGAAACTGACTGATTTTAACACTTATTTACCATAAAACCTCACAGTGTGACTTTACGCCAAAACACGCTAAAAATACGACACGTTACAGGCTTCATTCTTCGTCGGGAGTTGTCGGTGCTCTCAGGTCACTAACTGGAACGGACAGTGGAAACCCTTTCTGTAAATGGGACTCGCGGGGAGCCGTCTCCAGCAGTGGGCCACCAATGTTTGTCCACATGGGTACGACCCCTTTTCGAGGGCCAGGGCAGGGCAGGCGTGCCAGTAACAGCTGGGCGAGGATGACGGGTGTCAGATCACGGCACACGTCAAAACCCCGGACAAGCATCTGACAGCTGGACGAAACTGAACTGGAAGAATTGTTGAGCTCATGTTTATCGTCAGTGAAAACACTTTTCTTCAGAAACCAGAAATTGAAATAGTATGTTATTTTGTCATTCTATTTCATACGTACCCACCACCTGTAAGCTAAACCAGTCATTGGACATACACCCCCTCTCGCAATCAATTATTTGGCAGGTGTATTGAGTGAGTCAGGCCAATATGAAGTCCCATTAGCATGTGAGGCCCACTTTAAGGGTGGATATTCATCCACCTCCGCCTCTCACACTGAGAGGTGGAGGCTAATCTCTCAGGGTACCCCCAGAACCCCCTATGCCTGTCTTTCCATTTCCTACCCCTCCATCCCTCCCCTTCCTTCAGCCTCTGGAGGCCTGCATTAAACATAAAGACTCTGCATGGATGAGTGAGTCAACAAATTACCACAGCCAATAAATGGGGAGAAATGATCCACCTCTCTATATGCCACCAGTCTCTTATTTTCCCTTTCTTTCCCCTTCTCTGTACTGTTTTCCTCCCCCCCCCCGACCGCACTGACCTCCATTAGGGTTATTGTCCCGGGCTTTTAAATAAACATGATCTTAGCCGGAGCTTCTCCTTATTGCATTTAGTTAGAGCATCCCATCCCTCATGCTTGACTGGTTGCGTCCATCAGCTCAGGGGAGCCTGACTTACTGCAGAAAATCCCAGCAAATGCACACGAAGCCGCTACAGCTGTTGGTCTAACCTTTGAGTGTCTCCTAAGGAGCACGCTGATATTTGCACTTAATAAAATTATGCCTACCAGGAGAATATGCCGCTGACATTTGCCATTTGTCAAGTTGAGGTGGCAGGGAGGCTTTATGAGTCATTAGTGTTGAGGGTACAGGCGAGAGTTCTTCAGCCTGCAGTCGCCCATTACTGTATACGGAAGCAATCTCTGTAAAGATCATATGTAACTGCCACATTACATAAAAGGAGTCTTTTTGCCCACATACCTGCATAACACTAATTTTTTTTTCTTCATCTTTCGCACAGCGGGAAGCCAATCATTCTTTCATGCTAACGCAGTGACACATTTACAGTAGTACAAAGTGTCAAACAGACCTTGAGCTGAAAGGTGGTAATTTTGTCTTTGGTGGCGGGTCTCTTTGCTCAGGTTTCCTGGAGCGATTTGTCATCGACAGGAGGTTGAAGTTACAGGTTTAGACGGAAAGTATAGAATTAAGATTACGGTGTACTTGTACTGGTGCGTAGTAGAAGTTAGGGAATAAGGGGGGAACAATGTGGGAACTTAAAAGGGACAATTCACCTCAAAATCTAATATAAATATATTTTCCTTTAACCGTAGTTACCTGTAGCAAAGTACTAGAAATAATCCACACACTTTGTCGTGAGCAGTTTCATGTAGCTATGGTTGACAGAAAAGAGTTCAGATGAAATTACTCACACGGTCAGTGTCGTATGGCCCCAGTATAGTGGAGAAGTGTCTGCTATCTTTACGGCCGAGTTCTCCAAAAGTAGACAAGTCCCACCAAAACCATCTAGTTTGAGAAATGATCATTTACTGGCCCTTTAAAAAGAGTTCATACTGTAAGTATATATAACTAACAGGTGCCTATTTTATTATTATGAGGTACTGTGTGTATTTCTGACTACCTCTGTTTGTTCTTGATTTGTAGAAACACCAATGTTCCCTGTAGTTATCTGATAAGTACCTCAAACCTCCTTGTATGCCTCTTGTTTATTGTACTTTAAAAAAAATAAAAAATCACAGCAGACTTATTAATGGCTACTAAAGTGATCGCCCCGTCATATCACACACTTCTACTTAATATGTCATACATACCCTGTAATTGTAATACTAGAATACATACCTCATAGTTGAAAGAAGTGCTTTCTTTTAAATGACCTCCTTATCCTCTACCTTCACAACTTGTGCCTACAGCATGTGTATGTCAGTACTGTACACACTGTGCATTGGGAATAACTAGGCTGTGCATTGGGGATCATAATCAAAAGCAGGAAGGAAGACTATGGATCAACGAGGAGCTCAGAATCAAGAGGCTACATGTTTAGCCCATGCAGAGTGATAAGATGCTGCAGGAGTCATGCTCTTCCCTAGAAGAGTCAAAAAGAGGTCAAGAGGCTTGGTTCCTTCTGACGAGAGAAAAGGACAGAAGAAGAAGAAGTCTGGCCAGGATCATCTTCAAAGGATGAGTCCTTTCATTCAGCCATCGTTACACTGAGGACGGATGTGGCCGAGTTTAAACATACGGACATATACGGACATACGGATTAAACATACGGTACACGAGAATGTTTTCTTGTTCGGTGTTCAGAACTCGAAATGTTGATTCTACTGAAGGTATAGGCTGTGTTGTAGAGTGCGTTTTCAGTCTAAAATTATATTTGAAGTCGTCATTGATCACAACAACAATGAGATGCAGTGGGAATACATCAGAGATATTACAATGAGCATAAAAGAAGAACATGAACAACAGAAGTAATGTACAGTGCCTATAAAAAGTATCCTCTACGCCATTCCCAATAGGCTTTTTCATGTTTTATTCCCAAGGAAAAGAAAAAAAGTATCCTCAAGAAAGTTCCTGAAAACTTTGTATTTCTAGTGTTTGTTTGTAACATTGAATATTCATGAGTAAATAAGGAACCACCAAAGTTAAAAATGAAGAAAAAAACATCCTTAGGTCTAATCTATTAAGAGTTTAACACAAAAAAATCATTATATTTTGATTCTAAATCCTAATTTATGAAAAGAAACTACACCTTCCTGTGTTTCAAATTAAAACCACTTTCTGTTGTACTTACTGTTTTAAAATGTCTACTAAAATGTGTCATTATTATTAATCTATGATGTGATTTTACATCATATTGGAAACTGGTCTTTGTCATATTGATGTGCGGTTTTATAACTTTTGTTTATTTGTTAGTGTTGCATGTGTTTGGATCTCTTTTGTATGTGTTTGAGCATTTTGGTTTCAAGAAGCTTTTGTGATTGTTCTTAGCACAGGCTTTGAAGTTTATTTAAATCTTTTGTTATCTTCTTGTTTTTTTTCTGACAAACTCTCTTTTACTTGGTGCTTGCATTAAGTTTATAGCGTGTTCCTTCCAATAGTATCTTCTAACTCACCCTAATGAATACTGAGCTATCTCAGTACCCAGAGTGCTTTTACCACATTATTTTAACCGTAATGCTTTATTCAGAAAGCACTCACAACGGAAATATTACAACAAGAAAGTATTCTTAGACTAAAATAATGTGGAAATAAAGATTCAGGTCGATGTAGCTCAGAAAATCTGATAGCGGTTATAAATTAGAAGTGATTATGGAAATATTGTGGATTTTAAATCTTAATTGGTTTCTTCTGCACTCCTTGAAGTACAAAACAACAGATTTAGAGCATGTTCTATTACTATGTTTCTAACGATATTTATTCTAAGGATATACTGTATTCTAGCGTTGCATTCTAAGGATAGATTCTAAGGATATATAATGATACATTCTAAGGATAGATTCTAAGGATATATAATGATACATTCTAAGGATACATTCTAAGGATATGTAATGATACATTCTAAGGATATATAATGATACATTCTAAGGATACATTCTAAGGATATGTAATGATACATTCTAAGGATATATAATGATACATTCTAAGGATACATTCTAAGGATATATAATGATACATTCTAAGGATGCATTCTAAGGATATATAATGATACATTCTAAGGATATGTTCTAAGAATATATAATGATAGATAGATAGATAGATTCTAAGGAATGATACATTCTAAGGATATATAATGATACATTCTAAGGATATATAATGATACATTCTAAGGATATATAATGATACATTCTAAGGATGCATTCTAAGGATATATAATGATACATTCTAAGGATTTGTTCTAAGAATATATAATGATAGATAGATAGATAGATAGATTCTAAGGATATATAATGATACATTCTAAGGACATATCCTAACAATGCATTCTAATGATATACAATGATACATTCTAAGGATATACAGTATTCCAACAATGCATTCTAATGATACATAAGGATACATTCTAAGGACATATTCTAACAATACATTCTAAAGACATATTCTAACAATGCATTCTAAGGATACATAAGGATACATTCTAAGGACATATTCTAACAATACATTCTAAAGACATATTCTAACAATGCATTCTAATGATATATAATGATACATTCTAAGGATATACAGTATTCCAACAATGCATTCTAATGATACATAAGGATACATTCTAAGGACATATTCTAACAATACATTCAAAGGATATATTCTTCGGATATATTCCAACAATGCATTCTAACGAAATATCACAATATATTCTAACAATAACTTCTAGTGATAGATTCTAACAACATATGACGATAGATTCTAACTATACATTCGAATAATTGATTTGAACAATATATAATAATTTATTGGACTCTAGGAATATATTTACAAACGTTTTTAATTGACACACGCGTCAACAGTCACCACTGGACTATGTTTACTGCTGATTACCCATGTAGCTAGAGAGCGTAGCATCCCTCTAACGGGCCCTGTTAAAAACCCACTTGTATTACCAAGTCAGTATCCGACCAAATGTGCTCATATTGTCGTTTTGTTGCTGAGTTATGGAGCTGAATAATGGTCGTGACGGGGGATTTTTTTGAGAGCATTGTGATGTCACAGTGACGTTGACCGTTGACATTTTGGATATAAAATGTCATCACTCCATCATTTATCCTTTCAGACCTGTGTGTGACATTTTGTCATTTTAAGCATATGAATTCTTGAGTTAAAGCATAAAAACATGTTTTGTGAGGGCACGGTGACCTTTGACCACCAAAAACTGAACAGCGGACTTTGAGATTTCTCGAGATTTCACTTCCACGAGAATGGACGGACGCGTGCCCGGCACCGTGGCAGAAAGATAAGAAGGGCCTCCTGCCTACTCTTCAAAAGATGGAACATCGAAAGGCTGAATGCGTTAACGACTTATTGTGAAATACTTGTCATTTAATGTCATTCTTGAGTTGTGTAATTCCTGTTTTAGCCACTCAGGTATTTGATGTAACATATCGGCCTCACATAACACAAAATAAACATCGCTAGTTTGTGTTTGAGCCAGAAAATCAAATTTTCACTAATCTTGAGTACAAATTGAGTAAAATATGTCAAACCCCCCATGAGTAGTGCAACGCTCAAACTGATCATCGTCGGCTAATTTCTATGTCTGGCCCCTCTTCCTCTTGCTGGTCGTGTGCGTGGTCAGGAAAGGCAGCTTAGCGCTGCACACCAGTCCATTATTGAGCTTTCCTTTGTCTTCACGATGCAGAACAGTACACTGACTCACCGGCTGCATGAGCCTCCAGAGGCAGGTGCATTTGACCTAAAATCAATCATCAAACATTTGCTTTTTCAGGGAAAACCCCGAGCGATTTGAAAGAACAAAAAAAAAAACAACAGAAAAACAGCAATGGTTTTAGGTGCAGTAAAAAGGGGAGTAAATACTTTTTGTACGATTCAAAACTTGATTCTGTTTTCCCTCATTTGACATTAAAGATTCTGTTCCTACTTAATAATTCTTCAGTGATGCAAAGTTGTGAAACCATAAAACAGGAATAAATCCCAGAGGGTGGAGCTAATTTCACCGGCATCACAAAGACATACTGGAGTACGAAGTACGTCAACTAAAATGGAAACTATTCGGAGCTAATCGTATGCAACTGTCTGCTCGGTGCAGCGCTCCTCATTATGAACCCTCTGGAGGATCAGAACGAGCAAAAGAATCCGCGAGCACTGGAGAGGGGACGGAAACGGAGGCGGCCTGAACTCCAGGATGCTTCCCCTTCTTTCACCCAGAGACCCGGCACAACAAAAGCCTGCGTCTGCGCTCCAGTGAGTCTGGATCCCTTTGGCCTCCATCCCTCCTCCTCCTCCTCTTCCTCCTCACCACCATCTTCTGTGCAGCGAGCACCAAGTTAGCAAACTCACACAAACATTCTGGCAGATCCTGCAATTGCGGTCGGGTGCGTGCACGTGTGCGCCCACAGAGGCCGACTCCCCGCGGAGCCGCATCAGTAATAATGAATTGTGTTGAAGACCGGACTGCAACTCCATCCTCACCGAGCGGCTAAAAGCTCAACAAACCGTCTGATGGTACACTTACAGACTCGCTCTGTTTGGCTCCCTCTCCGCCTCTGGAACACACATGTAGAGTCTGTTTAGCAGTAGTTCAAACTGCTGGATATTCAGACGACTGCAGCTGGAGAAAGATAGAGAGCAGGTTTCCTTGGATAAAAAAAGAAATATGTTCACTCCAATAAGCTCGTGGCAAGACACGTACTGTAGGTGATCCTGTCCCCAGTGTAAAATTAATTGCTGTGAAGTTGTCACGCCAAATATCTAATATGTTTTTTTTTTTTTTAAATCAGATCTACACTGTCTTAAAAAAAAAAAATCAGAACAGTGGCAAGCCAAGCAGAACATAATCAGTAACATCACACAGCCCATGAAGGACACTGATTTTCACTTTGATCCTGTTTGATGCCGTTTGATTTTTGTTTGCTTTGGCTTTGGTGCCCACGAGCGAGCACGCCCCCCGCACACGAGTCACAATTTCTTTTTTGGAATCCGAAAAATGCGAGTGCGACTGCGGCAGCGGCCAAAGGTCACGTTTGGAAAACAAACTGCGTGACAACGGCGCTCTCTTTTCATATCGTGATTGGCAATCTTCAAATGCGGATTCGACAAAGAGGAACAAGAAGAGGAAAAAAACTCAAAAAGAAAACGAAACAAAGGCAGAGGCAAAATTGAAGTTGTCAGCTTGTACCTGAGTTGTCTCAAACCATCCCAATCTGCAGCCGGTGGGGGTTTTCTGTCAGGCGGCAGCAGACTCCTACACTTCCTGCCTCAGTCACAGCCGTTCTTCTCTCCGTCTGGGGCTTTTGTACACCTCTGGGTCTGGGGCTGGACATGACTAGAGGACATACAGGGAGGAGGACGGAGAGGACACATTAATATATTAAAATCATTCACAATTTCCAGAGGAAAAGGAGGCATAGGAGACCCGGGGAGGCGGACGAGTGGGCAGGTGCTGACCGGACTGAAAAATTAAAGGCAGTCTTTGATGTGGGTGGAAGGAGAAACTATGTAAGGATGCTTATTGAGCTGAGGAGGAAGCACGTTGTTCTTTTGTGCGAGTGCACAGTGTTTCCAGCGCACACAATGATGGAGTCAGGGAGCCATTCTTCCTCAGCGTGACCCGACTGTAGCACGTGACGCTGGTTTCCATGTGTTTTGTTGGCTGGCTTTGAAGACTTTCGTGGCCCGGGCACAAGAAAAATTCTCCAGAATGCCTCGGAATGACATCCGAGGCATTCTGGGAGCTGGACAGGGACCAACTCTTCCAGGACCGCGATGTGAAAGCTTTTTCCCCACACGATGCTGCTGCTGCTTCGAACATTGTTCGGGCCATAATGCCGTATCCATTTTCTGCTCCCTTGCTCGCAAACACCACGTTCATGCACAATTTGACATAATGGCAGAGTTAAAAACATGAAATTATAAGGAAATGTCTCACCGAGGGCTATAATCACATAACAAAAAAAAAAAGAAGAAGAAAAATAAATGCTTTCCCAGCGATCTGTAAGATTGCTCGCTGCAGTGAAATTTAATAGTTGGAGCATAGCACCCCCTGCAGGCAGGCATTATTCCCTGCTAATAAAACCTTCGATTCTCAGACTGAAGTAGAGGCTCATTGTTAGCCTTTCACTGCAATTACAGGCCTTTCTACTTTGATTGGTGGGTAATTGAATTGGTTCGAGCCTGTATGATTTCTTTCCGAATTCGCCACTCATATTCCAATCTTGGCTCCAGATCAGACAAAGCCTGTCTCCCAGTAATTAAAGACGCCAAAGCCAGGTGTAGGACTGGGGAACTAGGGAACCATAGCCAGATGAATGGGACTGATTAGGTGTTTAGTGAAAATGAGATTTTCTGGCTCAAAGACAAAGTACAGCCTCTCACTTGGTTGCGCGGCGATCGGTGGGGTGGCAATTGACTGCTGCTGATGAGGTGCATGAGGTAAAGGCCCTGAAAAATGACTCCCTGCATTCATCGCGTGTACAAAGGAGCCGACGGCGGCGAAAGTCCGAGTGGACATTTTTCTGAGCGATGCGTTTCAAGCATGAAACAGGCTTTTCAATTGAGCTTATGAGGAGAGAAAAAAACAAAAACAGAATAGACGTTTTCTTCTAATTGGGCAGAAAAACAGCCAGTCACCAGATCAGTTGTGGAGATTATGAGGCGCAGAGAGAAACCAGTGTGGGCCTGAAGCTGGATCTGAGCCGAGCCAGTTGTATCTCGCCATTATTGTTTTTGTTCTTTCATGGGAATAATACACTTTTCTTCCAAGACAGTTTACTTACACACCATGGAACGTGTGTTCTTCAAGTTTAAATGTCATTGACATTGAATGGAAAACACATATTTTTCCTCTTACCTGTTCTTTTTTTAATCAGTTTAGGTTATTGTGGTGTGAGTTACCTCTTGTTGGAGATGTCTGCCTTCTCTCCAATACATTGGGACTATATGGCACTTGCTCAAAGGGTACACAACAATGTTTTATTTGAAAAACTCAACAGCAATGTGTCTTTCCAGAAACCATGACCTGGTTAATCAAGACACTGCACAGAGTTTGTTGTGAGCAGTTTCATGTACAGTTGAAAGGAAATAGCTCCAAAACGTGAAACTGCTCACAAAACAAGTTTTTTTTAGATGTCTTGTAATATCATGGTGACAAAAAAAGAAGTTTAAACTGTACTTCCACATTATTATTGAGTAAAAAGATTGGGACTTTTCCCCCCTGCATGTTTGGGGGCAGGTGAAGGAGGTCATCCCATTGGTCCTGAGCGGACGCCAGGTGAAGGTCGGCGTACTTCGGGGCGGTGGGTGTACGTGTGAGTTGGAAATTACTCTTTTTTTTCTTTCCTCCTTTCATTGAGACTGGAATGAATTTTAATCAACACATAATGCCAGTTGTTAATTGCTTTCGCCGCCCGCTGCTAAAATAATTTGCTACTTCTTTTTTTTTTATTGTAGTAGTAGCCATCTGTTTCAAAACACAGGGACGGGATCAGGCCTAGACCCGCGGCGGATGTTGACATGAGATACAGGCAGCTAATTTGCACTGCCGCCACCTTATTGATGAGGCTACGCATGTGTGGAGCGACTCACAACGAGGGTCTGCAGATGGAACGCAAGCTACATTGAAATGAGGAAAATTGATCTTCAGAAAAAGAAAGAAACATAAAAAGAGGCTTTTCAAGAGGCAGTATCAAAAACGATAAATGACTAGTCACTTCTGTATAAATGTACATGGCAGACGATCTTGTCAATCCTCTGAAATGGACGTCGTTTGGGCGCTGAGGAACAATGGCCGCCTCATGAGCCGTGTCCCTTAATTGCTTGAGGCTGCAGACGGACACTCAATAGCGTCTGGGAGGGACAATAGCCTGGAGGAGAGCGCTCGCCCTGCTTCACCTCATATTTACTCTAATCAGTGTTACTGTTGAGGCACACACCGAGGAGCGCCGCCGCCTTCTGCTCGTCTCTTTCATAGAGCGGTGCCGGCGGGACTTAACATCTTAACGTCCGACAGGAAGTAAGAGTAGCGCTGGTTCACTATAAGATTTCTGAAAGGTGAATGCAGTAGAAAGGTCAGCGTTGGGCTATGAACGGACTACACATGCCGCCACTAAGCTAAAGGTGGAGGTGTTTTATTTAGCTACTTGTTAGCAATGGCCTTTTTCAAGAAACATAACAAAAGCTTCAAAATCCATGTGAGGGGTTCTTACTGATGTATTTCATTTTGTAGAACAAAACATTACAATCTTTCACCTCTCTGAAAAACTTATTTCAGGCAAAAAAAAAATACATAAAATAAAAACACATAAAAAAGAAGGGTAGATTTTGGGACAAGGGTACAGAAAATGACTCATTTCCAGCTTCTATGACTCATTCCTGCAGCATTCTACAGAAAATGTGTTCAATCACATGAAATGAGAAGACAAGATGGAAAGCTTTTAAAGAGTTTCCTCTTTATCGCCGGCGGAAAGTTTGGAAACCGGTCGATCCAACGACCAATCAGATGAGAGAACCCAACCACGTTTACACGTTCAAGAGCAATCGCACCCCATTCCTGCTTAATAATCAGATAACAGGGTTACGCTGTCTCTGTGTGGAGCCTCGGAGGTACAAATTGTGCGCTCTAAATGACATCTCCTTCCCAACACTTCCTCCTCCAGAACTACTTTTTAATTAGCTGCGTGGAGAGCCCATTAATGACTGCATGTACTCTATGTGAAGTCTTTTATTGAAGGATTTCTCCTCAGTGGCTCTGTGTCATGCAAACAGCATTTGCAGCATGTGTGTGTGTGTGTGTGTGTGTGTGTGTGTGTGTGTGTGTGTGTGTGTGTCCTAAACTGCAGTATAGTCGGAGAGGGCACCCTTTAGTTAAAGTGAGGCCGCCGCCAGGGTTTTGAAGGCGACATCTCAACGTGAGACAGCCGAGCCATCAAAGCTAACGTGTACTTTAATTACAGGTAATCTCGACTCTGAGACACTCTTCCACTCCCCCTGCTCTTCAGAACTTCCTCCTCAATTACCAAAGTGCCTCAATTAGGCCCTAAATAAGCAGTGGACACGCACGAGGGAGAGATGGGCAAATTGCAATAGAGAGGGTTGAAACAACGGCCCGTAAGAGCCGGTGTGATGCAGAGGCAATTAACAGACAGAAATATAGAAAAAACGAAGTGTTCCACCACGCGGGGCGAAAATGAGGAGAAAGAAAAAAAGAGGAGAAAAAGCTCTTTGATGAGCTAAGTGGAGCTTAAGAGGCGATGGTTGAGGAGAAGAAGGAAGGGGAACAGAGAAATTAAAGACAGATGATTGGCAAGAGGGCCGATGTCACACTGTTTCCCTACAGGACCATATGTCGAGAGGCTGGAATGTGTGAGCAAGTCATGATTTCTATAGAGCAAGTAGGCGTCCCACAGGCAGCTGATTCTCTACACACACTCTCTCCACCTCCACACACACTCACGTTCATTATCCAGCCGAAGCCCATACACACTGCTTCGACTGGGAAACTTACCGTGGGCTTTTTTGAACGGATAAATGAAGACCCCGTCTCTCTTTTTAATGGGCTTCTTCTGCGTCTAACACCGGCCCTCGTTAACGGGGGGAAACTTCTTTGGCTGCAGCCGGCAGTTGAGTGCATTAGTCAATTAGCTCCAGTCTAACCCCGATGAATTAACGAACACGAGGAGTAAAATGAGAGGGTAATTGAGACACACATACACACACACACACACACACCTCTGTTTATGCTGTTTGTTTCTGAGTGTGTGTGTGTGTGTACTCACAGTGCCGCTCTGTGGACGGCAGATTCGTGCTGACCCGGGAGGCCGGTTGGAAGCTGAGCTCATCTCGGCCCACAGCAAGCTGCCCGTCATCGCCGGTCATCGCTGTGACATGGAGGAAAGTGCTGGGCGACGGCGTGATGTAGAACGCGCTAAGGAGGAGGGGAAAAACAAATAAAAACTGTGCAGTATAATTTAGTCGAAAGGAAACAGGACTGCACCCCAGCTTCAAGATTGAGTGGATTCTCCTTTGGTCACTTTGACATTTCATGCGAAGTCGGGACCGTACAATGAGAAAAGGAAGAAGCTCAACAGCTCAGCGTGTCACCAGCAGAGGGCAGTGTTAACCAGAGGAGGCGTGTCAGTGTTTGATCTGAGCAGATGTGTGTGAGGAGAATCATTAAGCAGCATCTGTCCACTCAATTACCCCCTTCGTTAGTCTAATCCCGGCTTTTTTCTCTTTTTTTTTAATTAAATTCACCATGAATTGAATCACGGTGTAAAAACAAGTCGTGGTGAAAAGGGCACAAACGGGCTTTCTAAAGGAATTATGGGATGGCCAAAAACGAGAAAGAGGGAAAGCCTCAGGACTCGTTGAGGGAACACAGGCCGCACACAGTGCATTGAAGTCAGCATGTAGAAGCCGACAGGGAGCTGGAAATGTGCAAAAAGATTTTAGTTTCATTGTGGAACCAAAGTTCCAACAGGAAAATAGTTTGAACAGTTTATTTAGGTTATTGGAAATACACATTTCAAACACCAAGGAGGTTTTCTGTATGTCTGCTCAAAGTATGTGGTGTAATGTGAAGAAAAATCAATCGGAGAATCATTATCCTTATATATATATGCCTGTGAAGGCCTTTATTATAATAATTGAATATTTGATAAAGCTTAGCATTTATAATAATTTACAAAATATGTCATGTTTTATTCCAACACAAATACATAAGATAGATTTAACTTTTAATTACATTCACAGTCATAAATCTAAAAGTTGCTTGAATTAGCTTGTTCCACCATCCAGAACAAGAGTATAAAGTGACGAGAAGAAAATCTATATTCATACGATTAACACTGAAGGTCAGAGGAGACATTGTCACAAACATGGACTGAAAACAGGAGAACAGAGACGAGGCGTTGACATGAGAAGACAAGTTGTTGTAGCGGCAAGAAGCATAATTACGGGTTTTTAAAAGTTGACGTGAAACAGCAGCGGTAGAAACAAAGAGCAGCAGCGTCTCGGTTCGCTTCAGGAATGGAACGTGTCCTTTCGTGCCACAGTCCGCCTCATCACACCATGAGTGGCTGCATAGAAAAACTCAGCAGTCACAATGAAAGGAAATCACAGAGGAAAAGTAAAACCTCTCTCAGAGGTACGAAATCGGCACTGCAATGTCAAAATGGCCGCTCGAAAAAGGTCTCGCCGATAACCGGCGCGCACAGACTACAGCACTTTCTGAACAGTTGTGAACCTGGATAAAAAAAAGATTAAAAAAAACAAAAAACATTATTTTCATCCATTCCCCCCCTCCCCCCCCCCGAGCAAGAGAAGAAATAGAACGACTCGGGTCGGCCAGCGCGCTTCCCCTGCAGGAAGTGTCCTGCGTCCCGTTCTCTAAAGGTCGATGAGGTCGTCGCCGCTCTCGTCGCTCTCCACGGTCAGCTGACGGGTCCACCACTTCTTCACCTCCGACCCCGAGGAAGCCTCGTTGTTGACGGGGTTCATCTTGCTCACAATGGACTTCACACTCGCGCGACCTGACACCACGAACACACACAGGACAGAGCATTTACGGCCTGGTTCTTGTCCTGTCAAACCTGCATGTCTCCATCTTGGCTCCTGCAAGTGTTCAGAAGGGTTTGTGTTCTACTTATTTCCATGAACGGGTTCTGCCATCATGTGTAGCCACGCGTATTTTGCCACATTCTTGTCTCAATTTGCTGTTATTTCGACTTTATTACTAGCATATGACATATATACACTCATCAAAGATGGAGATGGAAGTCTGCAGATTGGACTCATAAATCCTGACCCCCGGAAATATACATCTTGAGTTTAAAGACTGACCTGTCTGTGTAAATAAATAACTTTTTCTGCAACACAAGGTCACAAAAAAGCCCTGGTCTTCCACAAGAAGAGAGACACACTCGTGTCAAGCTTTTTTAGTTTTACTCACTTCAACAGCGCCTCCTCTACCGAACCGTGACACTGAGCAACAGACCGTACACAGAGCGGCACGCACCTGCGGGCAGCCGCCACTGTCCCAGCTTCCTCTGCGGCCTCTCTGAAGAGTCCTGCCTGTAGCCTCCTCTGTCTGACAGCGTGGGGCTCAGCAGCTGCTGGAGGCCGCTCGTCTAAAACAAGGAGAAAACAGATTCACCACAGATTATATCACGCGCCTGCGATGCATCACAATGTGAGCGCGTGTGTGTGTGTGTGTGTGTGTGTGTGGATACGGACGCAGGGCTTCACCTCAGGCTGCGAGGGGTTGTCTGGGTTGTTGGTGTGGTCTTCACTCGGCAAGGTGGTCTCTATGCTGGGCGGGTTGAGGAAGCGGCTCAGATCCTGCTGCTGGCTCTCCCTCAGGCTGTGGATGATGCTGCACGACTGCAGCTGCTTCTGCGAGAGGACACACGGACACGATGCGGTCAGTGTGTGGACTGTGTAAAAGCAATGCAACGAGTGTGTTGCGCTTGTGTCGGGAGACTGACCGCCCGGATGCGTTTGAGGCATTTCTTGAGCCACATGCGTATGGTTTGCTTGGCAACCTCTTCTTCAATGGTGTACTCCAACTGTTCCCTGGCCAACAGCTCCTCCAGCTGGAGAGACTTCCTAATGTCCACTGAGCGATATGACAGCATGCTGTATGACACACACACATTAAAATCAAACCCCCCACACACAGCCAAAAGATTGACATACTTAGTGGAATAGAATTAAGCTTCTGTGAAACTGAAGATTACCGGGGCGTGAAAGCGAAATACACTTTAGATGAAGCGTTACAAGACCATCAACCATCAAGAACTGAATTAAGAGACTTTTAAACCCTGAAATAATGACATGATATATAACTCCACACTCGCAGGAGCCTTACTTATTCGTACAGCTCGGTGTTGATTTCGTTACCCTCGAGAGACCCCCTTAAATACTCATACACACTGTATGTGCGTCGAGTGTATGGTCACCTGAGCACGTCGTGGAAGGTCACGTCCCCTCCGCTGTGCAGTCGCTCCATCTCGTAGCACATGTGTTTGAACAGCAACTTGTCTTTGTCCAGGTCCACCTCCAGCCGGCCTCGCAGCAGACGAAGCAGGAACTTCACCCTGGACGTGGGTATCAAACCCTGGGGAGACAGAAGTCGACGGGTCAGTGATTCAAGGACACAATGCTTAGACTTAGACCTGAATCTTCAAGAGCGTCAGGCTTTAAAGCCGGAGCGTAAATGCACCAAAAGATAACATATGTTATGTATATATTACATTTACATTGTATAATAGAAGTAGTTCTCGGGACATCACCCACTGGTTTGTGGACTTCCTTTTTGAAGCCTTGAGTTTGGTATTTTTTTATATATACATATATATATAAAAACTTACAACCTGAGACACAGCAGAGCGGAAAGCATCATCACTCATAGAACACGTTTTTTCAACAGCTTCTTCCCTGCCACAGTCAAAACTATTGAAATATGTGTAACAATAACCCAACATTACCTCACTTCACTTATCATGTGCACTATGTGATATATTATTATTATCTGTGAATGTGTCATATACCTTCTGGTAAAGGGGCAATATTCTAACTGTGCAATAGCCCCACATAACTTTCTTCCCATATAACTCTACCCTTTTCCCTCTTTTCACAATCCAGGAACAGCACCCAGGACTAATACTGTTATTTAACATTTGCCCTCTCCTGTTGTTGAGAACTTGTTTTTAAAACTGTATCTAAAAGTGTCATATTACCACCTTTCTTGTACATATTACCACCCATATAGTGTTTTTATATTATTTTTCTTATTATAGTGTGCTTTTATTTCCTAAACTGTTGACTCTAATTCCAATGTGTCTGGACTGTTGGTCTATGCACAAATGACAAATAAAAACCTTGAACCTTAAACCTTAACTTGGCTTGTTGCAACTGGAAGTGACACAAAAGGGAGCTAAAGGTTACAATTAACTTGTATGAACTGAAAAAAACACTGTGAAAGGGTTCAAGTTAAAAGAGGAAAACACGGACAACTCCCAGACCGTGTCTGTCTGTCAATCACCTTGTAGCCCCGCCCTAAAGCATCCTCTGCTTCATGGTTTGACTCTAAATGACCATAATTTACTAAATGAACCTCATGTTGTATGGAAGAAGACTTGAAACTAGAGATTGAGACATAAACTCATGTTAACAATGTTTACCGAGGGAATACATAAGTAGAGTCATTTTCTCATAGACTTCTATACAATCAGAGTTGGCCCCTGATGGACATTAGAGAGATTATAGGGTTACATTTTTAATCCGGCACACACTGTCCTAATAACTAACTTAATTACTCCATCGCCATACTTCATTCCCCCTTCAGCCGCTCTCATTAGCTCGCACCCTGCTTTTATCTTTTCTATATCATGCCTCGCTCACAGCCATTGGATCATCATCCTCTCCCCTCTGGCGTGTCCTCGTCCTCTCTCCGGTTGCTAATGTCTCACCTCCCGTTTGTCATCCACCATGTTCCAGATGATCTGGAAGTGCCTCAGGTCATTATAGCTCAGCAGCTGGTCCTCCTCGGTGGAGTAGAACAGAGAGAAGTTCTCCACGATGATGGCTGCAGCGGTAAATGAGACATGTTAATAATCACGGATGGTAATATTCTATAATGGCCAGTTTTCATTTTAAGATGCATCAATCGTCCTCATTTGTATCACAATAAATGCAGATTGTTATGGTGCCCTTTATAGCTGTAAATAGTTATCTATTTTATGATGCATCGGCTTCTCAAGGGACTAAATTAAACACAATATAATAATGAGTCGACTGAAACCCATTCTGTTATAATAATGAATCCCATAACACAGGCTCGAGCAAGAGAACAATTTGAATTCATGTTTCGTCTCAAGTATCGCGTTTACTTGCATTCATATGACAATCACTCTTGCTCTTCTTCCTTATTTTCGTGGATTGTTTCTTTTCTGCGTGTGATCTCAAGCTACCTTTCTCAAAATAGATCAGTGGTGGCTCTCATATCGCAATAAGAATCGTCGGTTTACAAGAGTAAAAGCCCTGTGAAAGTGAATGGTAGAGATACACAGTCCACTAAACCAGAGAGTACACATTGTAAACAACAGATTTAGTTGGTTTAGTTCCATCTTAAAACTCTTGCTCATTGTAATTCTAGCCGTGCCCTCCTGTGCAACCACTTTCCTTTTTCCCCCCGACATGTCACTTCCTCTTCCTTTACGGTGGTCTCCGATGTGAAAAATATATAATTTCTGCACGAAGGGGTTTGATAAACTCGGCGTCGTCTTTTTTGGAGAGATGACAAACCCACACGAAAGTGTGCTTCATGAGCACTGCAGTCTAGCGTTACATAAAGCAGCATGAAATAGAGCCCTTGCTGTTGCTAAATCACACGTTTGTGATCCTTTTGAACGGCTTTTATGCACACACACACACACACACACACACACACACACACACACACACACACACACACACACACACACACACACACATACAGTTGTGTCCCCCAAACTGTGTGAAAAAGACAAGGTCCCCACAATATCATCAATACAAGAATACCTGCACACACTGACCTACGAGTAGGTTGAGCATGATGTAGGCTATGATGACATAGAAAGAGCAGAAGTAGATGAGTGCTCCAGCGTAGTTCCCACAGTCAGTCCTCCAGTAGCGTTTGTCATCCGGGGTGCAGAATGGGGCCTGAACCTGGGGACGAAAAAAAAATTGTGGGGAATTAAAATGTAGGTGAACCATGTTTCCGGGTTGGGAATAGATGGCGTGTTTCGGCTCATCTTACCATGCAGTCGTGCATGATTTTATTCCAGTCCTCCCCTGTGACAATACGGAAGAGGACGGTGATGGCCTTGCCCGCTGTGGAGAAGTTGGCATGCCTGTGACAAGCGGGGAGACGGACAGCTCCGTGAAGACGACTTCTACTCCGCACAGATCTCATCAACAGGGGGCAGAAAAAGAAGGAAAAGGAGGCCGGGTCCTCACCGGTTGATGTTCTCTCCGTACTTGACCGTTCCAAAGAGAACGACGCCGGCGAATGCGTAGCAGAGGAGGAGGAGGAACATGCCCACGATGATGAAGAAGCTCTTGTACATGCTGACTACCACGGTCAGCAGCAGCATCTTCAGAGTCACCTGAGTTCATCACACACATGTTTGCAAGCATATTGTCACGATACAAATTCTTATTTTTGGGGAGGGGAGGAAAAAACTACAAAAATACTCACATGCTTCCCACATATTGTGAAGAATCTGAAGACGATCACACATGTGCCCATCATGTAGGTGTATACATTCTAGAAAGGGGAGGTGGGTGATATATTATATGCAACATTGACGCCATAACAACTTCTAAAATGCTCCCTTTGTGTGTCAGGAATTTGTCGAACCAGTAAGGAGAAGTGCAGGACGATCCAGATGACACCCAACACCGTGACCAGCAGGTCGTAGCGATTCCGTCTGCTCTGCCAGTAGCCCGCGGGAGACATGGCAATGAGCTTCATGGTCACCTGGAAAACATCAACAAGTAACATCAGACACACACACACACACACACACGTCTATGCCCAGTGCAGGCGATCAAACCATTACAGTGACGGATGAGGGTCACAGGCTCACCTCCAGTACGAATATCAAGGTGAAGACTACCGACATGGTGGCGAGGGGAAATGTCACCTGATCGTCCACGTCCCACTGGAGAGGAAAGCAGATTCACACGCATGTCAGTGAGTCCGTTCACGTCATGTTAATGTGGCGCATTGGAGCATCATCATTGTAAATAAATACAAGCTCATAGCCGATTAAAAAACAACAAATACATTAGAAACTTGAGGCTTGACCTTGACTGAGAGCAGCACCGACTGTGCCAGCACCAGCACAGCAATGCCCCGTTTGAAGAAGGGGTGTTGAGTGATGTCATACATCTTGGCCCGGAAGCCCCCGTTTTCTGTCAGGTGGAGAGAAGACCACACTTATAGCACAACATGTCTCTGGGGAAATGCATTTCTTTCCACGTGCTCATACAGTCCAGGGTGTGTGAGTGATTTTAATTAGAATGTCTAAACTGTCTACAGCAGTGGTCTTTAAAAAAAAAAGAAAAGCAGCTGATGCTTGAATCCGTGGTAGTGTCCCTTCCTGTCCAGCAGATGGCACTCATGGACTGCTGCTGAGTCCCCTTGATAAGTGGGGTCTCTAAAAGTTTGCAACAGTCACCAGTGCTCAATATTTATTATTCAAACCGCAAAATATGCACTCACAAATATGAGTAGTGAGTGCGAGAGACAAATTCCCGCTGTGAATGCGTCTGTTTGAGGACCTAATTGGATCACTTTTGGCTCAAATTGGATCCGATGCCATTCATGAGCACCTGGATTGAAGCAGGACGTCGTCTCTCTTCTCGACTACCAGGACGACAAACAAGGAGAAGCCGAGGTCTGCGTGTCGGGTTTCGGCACGTGTACGTGTGCGTGTGCTGCTGCAGAGCTCAGTAGTTGTGTGGTTGTGTGAGCCGTCCTCTTGTCGAGGTTATACGGCCTTCGTGATGTGTGTGCAAAGTGTTGCATAGCCTAGTTGGCTTTGCTTGCATCCATGAAATCTTGTATATTGAGTATTGAGCTACCGGGTATTCCACACACTGTAACTGCACTCTGGGTTTCCAGGGTTGTATTGGCCCAATCACATGCTTATTGTTTGTTTCATGTGTCAGCAGTGTCGCTTTGAATTCAGAGAGCAACGTCGTTTTTATCCTCATCACAACGCATCCTTGTCACAACTGTCTGCAGAGTCAACGTCAAAGCATGGAGTTTAATATCTAAGGAACGTGAAATAGTAAAGTGAAATGTAACGTTACATCCAGTGACGGCCACTGTGATAAAAAGTCAGACCGTGCGAGTTCGCCGCTGTAACGATCTACCAGTAGTGAGCGTGTGGCGCCGGTGCAGAGGGGCCTCTGGACGCGGATCAAAGTCGGGTTGATGCCGCCGGTGTCAGCGGCACTGCTGAAGCCATTGATTTCCTGTTAGTTCTCAGCCTCGGCCGTACCAACGGGGCTTTTCCCACACCGCCTCCGAGGCACTTTCAACTATTCTCACGTCTCTTAATCACAGGAGAAAGAGCGGCGCGAGCGTTCCGTGTTCCCGCTTCGGAACGGGATCGACAGCAACGCAGTGGGAGCGCGTGGAAGAATTAAAGCAAACTTAACGTTTATCTTCTCCGTGAATATGATTTTTTTTTTCAGTGCGGATGAAATACACATGTGAAAAAGTAAAACACTGAATTTCCTGTGGAAGGCTGTGCACGTTGTCTGCCCTCCTATTCGGCTTCTCCATTACTACTGCAGTCCTCAATGAAAAACAAGAACTATGGGGATTAATGACGCTAAACTAAATCCGGACGGACACACACACACACACACACAGTTCATATTTGCCATGATTTATGCCACGGCTTTCTATTGCAGAATGTTAGCCAAATCACTTGGCTTCATATTTTTGCGTGTGAGCACCTGGGCGGGGCGGCAGGTGCAGAGGTTGGGCTATTTTCAGTCGACTCTTCAGGTCCTCCCATCTCCTCTGGTCCACCGTGAGGAGGGCGGTGCCCTGGCGGCGGGAGACACGCAACATGTTAACATCCCAGAGGAAGTGTTTTTTGTTGTTGCTAGTTTGGTTGCAGCATCAATTACTAAATTACGAAGCTTAAAAAAAAAAAAAAAAAACATGATGCTGCATCTCTGCGCGAGGTTCTCTTTACCTTGTTCTCGTTGAAGTTGGCGATGACGACGCCCACAAACAGCGTGAGTCCAATCATGCATCCCAGAAACACAAAGACGTGGATGTAGATGCCATGGATCTGCAGGCAGAGGGATTTAAACCGTCACATCTTATGAGGTAGACGGCAGCGGTGAAAGGAAAGACTTGGAGGGGGAGGTGAGCGTAAAGGTGAGGTAAGGTAAGGTAAGGTACCGATCCGACGCGGTGAATAATGACATCTCGGACCTCCACCCAGCCTTTCAGTGACAGCACTTCAAACAGAGCCAGCATGGCATTTCCCACATTGTCAAAGTTGAAATTACGAGGGTTGGCCCTGAGGGAGGACGGAATCGATACATCAATCATTAAAAGAAAAACCACCCGAGATCACTAAATACAAAATAACAAAAAGCAGCTATACCAGACTCTCGGTACCCAGAAACCAGGTTTCTTCTCTCCAGGCCTCAGCTTCAAGTTGAGAAATTTGGAAACGCTGACGTTTATTCGGAATATACCGCGGCAGTCGACCTGCAACCGACAACACGATTAAACACAGAATGAAGCAGCTGCGAGTGACGTGGTTCAGCACGCGTGTTGTGTGAACTAACAACTCCTACATGTCACTTGCTGATGTTTTTGCACAATGCACTAAGAAACCCGTATGTTGAACAGTTTGAAAACAAGTTTCTCCTCATTGCTACGCAAGTAAATCATTTTAACGCACACCAATCAAAAACGCAAGATCTTGTTTGTAAAAAGTGAGGAGATTAGGTTTCTAGCTGTACCCGTTTGTGAATATGGGCGTCGTTGCACTTGGCGAGCTTTCCGGCAAACAGCTGAACCCCGAAGCTTGCGAACACCAGCATTAGTGTGAGGAGCAGAATGGAAACCTGCAGGGGAATCAATCAAGAGTTTAGCTGGGGACAGTTCTACGTAATCCACGAGATCAGAGAGCAAGCCGAGGATGTCAGACAGCTGCGGATGTGGAGAACTCAGCTGGGGAAATCCACGTCCGACCCAGAGAGAATGGGTAACTATTGCAAGCTTCTGATAATATAATCAGAGCCCTTGGCAGGCGAAGCAAGAAGAAGAAGCAAACGTCAGAATGCAATAACAACAAGGTGAATAAGATGAATTACTGTGCAAATCCTGCAGGTATTTTGTTTGCATGAATCACCTATAAATCATAAATACTTAATCATAGTTCTTCACACATCTTAACGCCTTTTTTGAGTTTCACAGTGTTGCATTCAAGCCTCATCATTGCAGGTTTCAAGTAAATTACATTTAACGTTACACTGCACTGAGGTGTAAATAAGTAACTACCTGCCAGGTGCCAGAACTGCCAGAGTACGTTTTGCGTATGCGTTTTACGTGCGTATGCCCAGAGTGCACATCAATGGGATTAACATGAATTGCATGTCATGGGGAATATAATGTGTTAAAAAAAAAGTAGAAATCGTGGCTGAGAACGAACCAGGAAGATCTCCTTGAACCCTTTGAGAACCTCCCGCACCACCTTCCTCATCTGGGGTACCAGCTTGAAGATCCTGAGCGGACGCAGGCAGCGCAGCATCATCAGCAGCTGAGCCCCAGACTCAGGAGGCACAGCAGGAGGCAGCCAGCACAGGAAGATCAGACTCACCTGCAGAGAGGGGAGACCCAACAGCGGGGAGGCCGGACAACGGTTAGGGCGGAAAAAAGAAGAAGGAAAAGGCATCGTCGCAATGTGTTCACGTCACGGCTCCATCGTTTGATTTAGCGACCTTGTGCATATGTTCTCGACTAAATGTGTCTATTGCATACTCTTTGAACACTAGTTGCACGCTATTTTAACTAAACCAGGTTCAGGATTTCTCACGAGATAGATGAAGATGTCCATGACTCCTCCAAAGTCTCGGATGACGGCGGTGGGGGTGAAGAACAGGCCGTCGGCCATGATCTTCAGGTTCAGCTCGATGCTCATGAAGATCACGAACACGTACTCACCGATCTGAAACAAGAGGAGCGGGGAGGGGAGGGGGGTGTAACGACAAAATTGCGCCTCCCAGATGGTGCATCCGATCGCTCTCTCTTTCCGTACCTGCAGTGTGGGCGCATGCATGACCCTGGTGAAGGGCGATTCAAACATCATGGAGATGCACGAGCAGATGGTCACCACGATCATAACCCAGTCCAGATAGGTGACGAGGCCCAGAAGATCGCTGCGTGGGACACGTACGTTAGCATATCGTTGTTTTTAATAGGGTTTACACACAGAAATAGCGTATTCGTCGTAAGTGGGTCAGGAGAGCTATTTGGTTTGCAAACCAGCAAAAACTCAGGGATAATTCAAGGGAAAGAGAGGAGGGGCAGGATATGTGAGGAGAGGCATCAGAGAGTGAGAGAGAATAACTGTGTGTGTGTGTGTGTGTAATCTGTTCTGCAGTATCTGATACAAAGGACTAGCTCTCATTTTAATAATCAGACCGTGTGCTCTGCATGAATTACGATCAGGTTGCATAATGGGTCCTCCGTTCACATTTTCCATTCCTTGCCACTAGTTTTTTTTTGGGGCAAGCACAGCAGGCAGGTAATAAGGATGAATAAGTATTCCACTGCTGCAGAGCGGACAGATCAATAGCGAGAGAGTGAAGGGATCAATAATTCATCACACTTACTACAGCTGGTGGTATTTGGTGTTCTTCACGGCTCCCGTTATGGGGTCAGTTTTGGATCTAGATATGAATTCATACAAACAAAGTGAATTGTTGACATGTTAATAAAAAGCTCAGACATGGTTCTTCATCCTATGCTGCAGATTAAAGTAGTAAAAAATGGGCACAACATTGGTATAAAGTGATCAAAGACAGGAGCGTAAACCATACCCGCCATTGTGTTTGAGACATGTTTTAAGTTTATTGTACAAAAAGCTAAAAAGGGGATTAAAAGAAGATGTATTTCTATTGTAGGAGTTAAATTATGGAACAACACTAAAATGGATGTAAGAATGGTGTGAATGAAATGTATGTATATGGAAGAGTTTCTTTAATTTTCTTCTTCATTTCGAATTAATTATCTGATTGAATTGATCATAATAATTTAGGATAGGAATATATAAGCATTTTTGCTTCTACCTATACCTTTTCAGTCTTTCTGTTTTGCATATTATAATGATTGACTGAATAAAACACACAAACAAACCATAATGTTTGTGTGTTTACTGAGCATCCAACTTGACGCCATTCTGAGCCACGGGAAGCTGCCAGAGAAACCCGTGAACCTTTCAGCCCACAAGCAGACATACGACCGATCTTACGCGTTGAAGCGAGCGCGAACAATCATCCTGCAGAAGGTCCTGAAGCGGTGCTCCCGCCCCACGATGAAGAGAGGCTTGTCAAAGTACGGGTGGTTTTCCCTCAATTCCTCCTCCTGGACCTTTCTGCACAGAGACGGGACAAACGCCACATTCACTACGCAGGATAGCCGGGAAACGGCAATGCCTTTTTGTCAGATACTTGACAGGGATCAATGCTGTGTATGTGTGTGTGTGTGAGAATACCTTTTCATCTCTGCTTGCTCCTTCTTCTCTTGAATCATCTTGATCTCGCTGTCCTCCCTCTGCGCGTTACGGTATCGTACCGTACTGGAATGCTGGGTGCAGGAGAAGAGATGCTTAAGACACTTTGTTTTTTATTCAACAAACAACAAAACACTCCAGCGTGAGGTACGGTGTGTCAGTATTTGTGTGTGTGTGTGTGTGTGTGTGTGTGTGTGTGTGTGCTCACATCCTGGCTGAGCGTCTCCAGCGACTTCCCCCGGCTGATCCTCTGGCTGGTGGACCCATGTCTCAGAGATCTGCAGGTTCGAAGAGCAGACACGTGTGACGCAGGCACGCAAGATAGTACTTGTTTGCATTCATGGTTGTGTGTGTGTGTGTGTGTGTGTGTGTGTGTGTGTGTGTGTGTGTGTGTGTGTGTGTTTTCAGACCTGCGCTCCTGCCGGATGTGATGCTGCACACTGAGTATGGAGCGTTCTTTGGCTGGCTGGCCCTCGAAGGATCCGCTTAGCATACGCTGTGTGGTGCAAGCCCTGCGAAACACAAGCATGTTTTATATCTCACTCCTTCTGAGCAATGTAAAGAAGACTAAAAACAAATAAATATATATTCATTATTGTTATATATCAGCGCGTAAGATCAAGCTGGCAATCACAACACTCTGGTCCAGCATCCCGCCTAAAGAGCGGTCCTCGACCTTCGATCCAGACTGTGCAGGTTCCAATCATTCCATTAGTCAGTGTGTGTGTGTATGGGTGTGTGTGGGCATCTCTGTCTGTTCTAGCTAAGTCCTGTAACCAGAACAGGGCTAATGAAGGGCACGAGCTCCGACGGTGTGTGTACTTCAATCATTTGCGGAGACTCTGAGCGATTACTGGTTTATCGGCACCGAGTATGCGACAGCGACAGCACGTTGCCGGACCGCGAGCGCGTTTTGTCCACGCGACTGCGAGCCCTAATTGTGCGTTTGCGTGGACGATGGCGGGCCAGACGGAACGTGTTATGACTACTGATATGCCGCCTATCTTCCAGACTGACTAAATAAGGGAGGT
>NC_136603.1:21423453-21428453 GCF_910589615.1 Taurulus bubalis | reverse complement strand
TTCAAGAGTGAAGCCGATGCTGAAGTTTCTTAAACTTGCATTCTCTCTACTGACCATCAGGGGGCGACTCCGGTTGTAAAAATAAGTCAGATTGTATAGACGTCTATGAGAAAATGACTTCATTTATTCCCTCAGTAAACATTGTAAACATGAGTTTATGGTCCACAAACCATTGGGTGACGTATATCCACTTCTGAATATAAATAAAAGCAGTAGACGAATACTTTATATTTCTTAAAGTGTTCACAAATGCAAAGGTTTTAAAATTATTTGGTACGCAGAGAGTTCCACACTGTAGGGCAAAATACCTCGACCTGGGCGTAAGGAGCAGCGCTGCATCGGCTTCACGGTTGAGAGGACACACACACACACACACACACACACACACACACACACACACACACACACACACACACACACGGCAGGTCGATGAATGTATTTAGGTGCAAGTCCGCTTAAGGCCTTTAAAGTGAGCAGTAGAAAACCGTTTGTGCATTTAAATGCAGCCAGTATATTTATTTCTGTCAATACACTGAAAGTGGCTATCAATCAATATTTTTGTAGCAACACATGGATCACAACTCGTGAAATGCAGCCAATGGCGTGTGGCGATAGACCCACTGCGACACGTGCAACACAAACAAGGCTCCAAATGAATGCTAATGTTGGGCTCTGTATCTGCTTTAGATGTGTGATGAGACTTTACAAGTCTGCCATATCAACTGTGTGGGAATGGTTTTATGTGGCCAAAAAAATGTAAAATATTTCCAAGTGTGTGTATGTGTGTGTGTGTGTGTGTGTGTGTGTGTGTGTGTGTGTGTGTGTGTGTGTGTGCGAGAGAGAAAACGCCCCTGTGTTTCCCTTTATGTCACAGTGAATGGCTGGTGAACCTAAACCACTGCTTCGCTTGCCACCGACGAGATTTAGTGTACGGCGGTGCAACAATGGAGCCGAGACTAATGTGTTTCGCCTTGAGACCCATTCAGGTGACCCGCCGCCGCTTCCCCCCTTCCATTCCAGTCAATTTCAGGCTCGGCTGAGCTGGGGAGCTTTCCGTGCGGGATTTCCACAGCTTTCCCCGACCGCCGCTGAGAGAGGAATAAAAAGCTAATGCTGACCGTTAGCGTTAGGGAAAATTCAGTCATAGCCAGAGTTCATTGGGGTCGGGGGGATAAAATAGCGTGGAGTGAAAGAAGGGAAAAGGGGCTTGAAAAACATGAAACCCCCTGCAGAACGACACTGTTAATGCCTGCATTCAGTTCAGATTAATACCTTCATATAATAAGTAACACACAAGACAGCTTGAGTTCTTCCTCTCCGAGGCAGCTGGAGTGAGGACACCGACACCTGAATGACGAGCACATGTGGAGGTTGGACCATTATCACTTCAACACGTGCAACCTTATTTTTCAAGCTGTGAGATGAAAAGATCCAATTGGAGGAGGCAGCAGAAAATGTTAACCTCGCAGCCCTTTTTTTTTTTGCGACTGATCCTCCGACTGCAGCCACACTACTTGAAAAATCCCTGATATGGGAAAAAAAAGAATCTTTTATCTCTCTCAAGCATTCTGGTCTTTGGAGCTTTCTTTTGCATAACGCACCAGCTATTGAGCGACTGAGGCGAGCGGATACTCGTCCTCCCGCTGTGTAACCTCTGACCTCAGAGACGCGCAAACACACGAGAGAACGCAGTTCTTGGCCAATGGAACGACTGGGGAGCTGACCAGCAGCCGCCTACAGAGATGCTCTGCCCGCACACACACACACACACACACAAAAAGTTCTGTATCTGTGTTTCTCTGTCTTCTATATATCTATTATCTTCTATGTACCCAGAATCTATAATTAAATGTACATGTAGAAATCCCGTCTTACGTCCCATCACCAGCGTGCGCTCCGCTCTCCCTCGCGGTCTTGGTTGGGTTCCCCCGGCCGTAATGCCCAGTGGTGGGAGAGCGAGTTAGCAGGGTCACCCTCTCCTCTCATTAGCTGGGTAATGAGCCGCGCTGAGGAGCTGCTGTAAAGCCACACGGCCTGTAAACCGCTAACACTCGGGAACAACTGCGGATGCCATATAATTTATATATATATATATATATATATATATATATATATATATATATATATATATATATATATATATATATATATATAATTGTTTTTCACAAATACACTCACTGCATGTATTTGTCACTGGTTCTTGAGAATTTGATCTTGTCGTTGTGTTAATTACGCTGATGTGGACTACATGCATTATTCGTAAAGCGCGTGTTTATGTATCTGCACTCTGCAGTTAGTGGATTTGTAGGTGTTATGCTTCATGTAACATTTTATTTCACTTGTCAAATGTTGCAGTGTTATGTGACTATGAGTCGTTTACACGAAATCACGGCGTCACAATGAGGTGATTAGGTTGTTCAGCTGTAGTAGAGACGACACTGAATGCGCAGGTAGAAAATGCACGGCCCGCCACTGGCTTATACGCTATATTCAGATATTTTATTTGTATGTCTTAGCAAACATTTTAGTCCATCCCACATGGGATTAGGTGACTGTTATTTTACAAACATCTTCCTCTCTTGCACATACAAAGCAGGTGGGGACACAAAACAAGTATTAAATAGCTACAGATCATGACGGCAGAGAGCTTTTTGTTCCAGATAGCTAGCTAACTTTTACGTTTCACATGTAAACAGCCATCTCAGTATTTGTGCATTATCCATATTTACAAAATCAATAATAATGACAGCAAAAAAACTGGCAAATAAAGTGATTGTAGTACTAAGTGGTGGAACGTAAACGTGTGTTTTTTGTATTGTCAAATATTACACTTCAGAAGAGTTTGAATGATAAAAACACGTCTTCATCCACATAAGTGGATATTTACCAAAACAATATTCACCCCTGCCTTGTTGTTCTAGCAAGGCATTCACAGGAGCACAACCACTGAGAACACAATTCAGCCCAAGTCTCCATGTTGGCCTCCCTTCCATTTTCTGTAGACGTCAGACTCAACGGCCGCTTTTACTGATGTCGTCGAGCGACAATCGGAGGAAAGTGAACGTGTGACTGCGGCCATGGAAAAACATAATTCTATACACGGGTGGTGACTGTTTGTGTTCTCGTTCTAGAGACACGGCTCAGTGCCTGGAGGGAAGACTGAAGGTGACATTCAAAAAGATAAGAGCACATTGTGTTGGGGTTCTCCGAGGGGCTTCTGTTCCCCCTCCGTCTTCTCCTTCGCCTTTCTTCTCCTCCACTAAATCGCCAAATAAGTCCTCGGCCCATTAAGTCACGCAAATGGGAGGACGGGCTTCTCGGTTAACTCGTAAAGAATGAAATCCTTGGTGGGAAGCTGTAAAAAAATCAATAAAAAATCATCGACTCTCGCCCCGCACGTATCGATGCGTTCGAAAGAATGAGTTGCGACTTGGAGAGCGGGGGGGGGGGGGGGTATTGTGCCGCCATTGCCACAACGACGCTGTGCGGTTCCCCCGTCGCACGCTGTGGAACAGTGACTACTCATCCTGAACCTCATTTATACCCAAAGCAAACATCCATCTTCCGTCTCCTCTCCTCCTCTCCTCCTCCTCTCCTCGTGTGTTTATCTCGCCCCCCCCCCCCCCCCCCCCCCCCCCTCCTCCTGTTTGATGTCTCGCAGGCAACGTCAGATCCCACCCCGTTCAGCTGGCAAATGTGGAGGGCTCTGTCTGCAGCCTGTGGACGTCCCCGCCGTGTTGAGGACGCTCATCTGGTAAAACTGATAATACATATCTGAGAGAGAGAGAGAGAGAAGCCATCATCATCATTATCATCCTCCTCCGTCACCCGGTGCCCACATGGACCTCTACCAGCGCCAAGAGGCACACGATTAATAGACGCCCGTTTGTCCGCTCCGGCTGTAAACCCAACAACGGGCCATAACTCAGGCGCTGCGTGTACGCGGGCCTCGCACTAGAGGGCGACGTGGTTATGAGGCACAGCGAGTCCACTTTATCATTTCTGAAGCTTTTAAGTGAATCTCTCACGGCCGGATGATCTGGGGGATCTAATTTTTACCACAACAATCATCATCCTTGAGGAAATCCTTTTACCAAACCTGTTGTGGGTCTGGCTCTGTATAATGGAGGCCAGGGGCTGCCGGGGACACACGTGAAGGGAATGCAACGCGGCCGCAGCCTAACTACATTACTGAGAAGCAATTTCCAGGAAAAATGAAGGCAGTGCATCTGTGGGAACGACATCTCGGATCAACTGGGATCGCTTCCTCTTTCCTTCCAGAGGAAATAGAGCCCAACTAAGGCTGAATGTTGAGATGGATACATTGATTGGTATTGTAATCAGAAAACTCAGATAATGATGTGTTGGCCATAGCGGTGCAACGGATCATAAAACTCCCGGTGCGGATCGGATCAGCACAAAAAGGGAGTAAATATAACTTTTAGAAGTCCCATATTGGTAGACACAGATCCCTTTTTTGTTTTATTATAGTATCTGCTCTACAAGGCTCCATCCGTCCCAAAATAATTTCAACCGCTCTTAAGTGTAAACCATTAAAAATTCTAAATGTTATCCTTTACATTTCGTATAGTGATTTTATTTTCTTAATAAAAACACACAATGCAAAATGATAAGGATAATACAACATGGTATTTTTTATAGATTAAAACAAATGTTGTCATTAGTGGTTTTAATGATGTATTACAATCTGTTTATAGCTCATAATAACAGCTCATAATTCTCTAATATCTATTTATGTTGCTGTGAAAACACATCCTTCAAACAACTGGATTTATTCAAGTTTCTCAACAAAACTACATTTTACGATGCAACACATTTGCGTGAACACTTCATGATGACGTTATAATTTACTCATCTTCCCTGAACAAAGCCTGAAGGCATCACAATGTAACTGAACGGTGCTACGACCGTCCTGTCAATGTAAACACAAATTAGCAGTTTAACTTTATTAGAGATCGGCGACAAGAAAAGCAGGAACG